>NW_024962254.1:6842546-6908016 GCF_019238085.1 Lagopus leucura
ACCCCTCTGCCAGCCCAGGCAAAGGTGAGTGGGATGTGGTTTCAATGCTGCCATGTAATGGCAGGAAGGACAGTGAGGAAGGGAAATAAAGGTGGGGTGTTGCCATGGGCATGGAAAAGTATCTGGCTTTGATGCTGTCTATGAGTGCTAGTGGCCTAGAGGAGACTGTGCTTACGCCTGAACTGCATCCTGTTGTCCTTCCTCAGCTGGAGAGATGTCCCACCTTCTTGAAGGACATCAGTACAAAGATATGTATTCATAATAACTCTATCCACGCTGTACTTGTGGGCATTAGCAGCTGGCAACTGCCTCTGTGTTGTCATGGGCATGGCACAGCAGCTACAAGCTTGCATTTCCCTGTGTCACCCAGGTCCTGGTGACTTGACAGCCACAGGGAGAGAACAGAAAGGGTTGTACTCCTCTGCCAGCCCAGGCAATGGTGAGTGGGATGTGGTTTCAATGCTGCCATGTAATGGCAGGAAGGACTGTGTGGAAGGGAAAGGTAGGGTGTTGCCATGGGCAGGGAAGCACATCTGGTTTTGATGTTTTATTTGTCTTTGAGTACCATAAATCTGGAAGAGACGGTGCCCACACCTTGAACCAAACCTATCCTCCTCTGCTCAGCAAGAGAGGTGTTCGTCCAGCAAGGATACTGACACAAAGATACGTATTCAAAATAACTCCAGTCTTCCTGTACTAGTGGGCAACAGCTGCTGGCAACTGCCTCTGTGCTGTCATGGGCATAGCACAGCAGCTATAAGCTTGCATGTCCCTGTGTCACCCAGGTCCTGGTGACTTGACAGTCACAGGGAGAGAACAGAAAGAGTTGCACCCCTCTGCCAGCCCAGGCAAAGGTGAGTGGGATGTGATTTCAATGCTGCCATGTAGTGGCAGGAAGGACTGTAAGGAAGGGAAAATGGGGTGTTGCTATGGGCAGGGAAACACATCTGGTTTTGATGTTCTCTTTGTCTCTACTCAGCTGGAGAGATGTCCCACCTTTCAAAGAACATCAGTACAAAGATATGTATTCAAAATAACTGCAGTCTGCCTGTGCTTGTGGGCCTCAGCTGCTCTGCAACTGCCATGGTGATGCCATGGGCATGGCAGAGCATGTACAAGCTTGCATTTCCCTGTGTCACCAAGGTCCTGGTGCCTTGAGAGCCACAGGGAGAAAACGGAGTTTCTGTTCTGATGCTTGAGTGGGATAGATTGAGACGCTTGAGTTAGTTTGATGTGGTTTCAGTGCTGCCATGTGGTGGCAGGAAGGACAGTGTGGTTGGGAAAAGTGGGGCTTTGCCATTGGCAAGGAAACACTCATTTTGTTACTCTCTATCTTCGAGTGCTATAGGCCTTGATTATAATGTGCTCAGATCCTGGAACCCTCCTTTTTTCCACTTTCATCTCGAGAGATGTCCCACCTTCTACAAGGACATCAGTTCAGGTTTATCTAATTAAAATCATAGCTTCCTCTTTGTGCTTTTAAGCATTTGCACACGGCCTGCATTACCCATGTGTTATTGGGCATCTTATTGATTGTGTCTTTTTAACTTGTATAGCATAGGACAGTTTTCCTTCTTGCTGCCATGAGTCATGGAATTGAAAGTCATGAACTGTGCTAAATGTTGCACTTGGGAATGGAGGGCTGCTTATCCTTCTGTTGGTTTTATCATCCTGTTTTTGAAAGACACAGGCTCCTCCTGCCCACACCCTGCTTTGACACTGCCAGTGGTTTCTGCAGCCATCTCTAAAGTCACAGACTTAACAAGCGGGAAACACAGCCTCAGATTGTACCTCACCAGGGCCTTTCAGCCAGCTGGAAACTCCCCATTGCTCTGCACAGAGGAGGATCTTCATCACTTGCTCACATTACAATTTTATGTTTCATAAATATTTTGCCTGTATCTTGTCATCTGTACTGTTTTTTGTGGGGAAATACATATGGGCCTTTATTGTCCTGATTTCCTTGCTGATCTACATAAATAAATGAATTATATTTATGGATATTTGTATGCTTCCCAAAATGTCTACAGATACAAAGGGATTGCATTAAATGCGTGTTTTGCAAAGAAAAAATGTGATATCATTATGTTTTTCAGAAGGTGTTAAGATATTTTTAGCATACAAAGAGTATAACAAAGAGAGCTGTCATGATGAATATCAGTGATGTTGCAACACATCACTTTCTCAGCAGGTGGACAGCTTGGGTGCAATTGTGTTCTGCATTGAAGGAATGAATCACCTCAGCAGGGCAACCAAACTCCTATCAGCTATGAGCTGCCGAGTGACATTGCCTTCCACACGGCAGCAGTTCAAGCAGATAAGGATGGAAGAGAATCCCACCCCAGCTGGGGGACTGGCTCACCTGTTGGCTGCCTCTCAGACAAGAAATCTGGTCATGGTTACCACTAAGCAGAAAGCTCTTGCTGAAGTGAATGTAGCTACACAGACAGAATGCCTGCACAAAAGCGCAGCTGCTCTGGCTGCAGAGAATGCCCGAGTCTGCTGCTGATGGTGGAGGGTGGCAATGCCCAAGTCTGCTGCTGATGGTGGAGGGTGGCAGTGATGCCACGTGTCTGAGGTATGAGCAGGGGAATTATCTGCTCAGTATGATGGCAGAGCTCACAGAGGAGGTGGAGAGATTAAGGAACATCAATGAGTATAAGCAGGAGAAAGACCAGTGGAGCAACTCCCTGCCATACCTATGA
The DNA here is from genome assembly GCF_019238085.1 of Lagopus leucura. NCBI lineage: Eukaryota > Metazoa > Chordata > Aves > Galliformes > Phasianidae > Lagopus > Lagopus leucura. The sequence goes on from NW_024962254.1 coordinate 6,845,252, forward strand.
GAAAAATAAATATGTAGCTAAGGCTTGTGCCATCGCAGGCATTTTGGCTTTTTTGACTATAAGGCAGCTGACCTCATTCCTGACGTTATGGTTGGTACCTTTCTGATGCTCCTTCCTCCTCAAGTTGTTCCTCTGTGTGGTCTTCCCTTCATTGGGCAATTCTTCAAGAAGTGCTCCAGCATGGATCCTTCCCATGGTGTGCCCTCCTCAGGAACAGACTGGTGCAGGATGGGCTGCAGCGTGCACATCTGCTCTCGCCTGGTCCTCTCCTTGGACTCCAGAGAAATATGCTTTAGTTTAGCTCAGTTTAGCTCAGATTAGTACCTTTTCAGAAACAGCCCTGGACTGTTCAATCTGGATCATGATGTGGCTGTGGGCAGGAAGTACTGTTCAGAGGACAAGGCAGAACACATCGAATGGCCCCGGCCCAAGTGACATGGGAGGTACCTGAGTGTTGGTGTGATTTTTCTTGTCCCTTTAGGGGATCAAATTATGTCCAGAAACATATAATTGGTTTGCTCCAACAGTTTAATTTATAGTGGCCCATGCTCTTATACAAAACCATGTGACTGCCCAGGAGGGTTTGAACTCCACACCTTTTTGTTTCTACTCTAAGCATGAGCATAAGAGATGAATATTTAAGAAGTCACAAAGTACTGTGGCAAGAATGATGATGCAGAATACATCCACACTTCTGTTTAGCCAGGATACATCTGCTGAGAAAAAAATAATTTATATATCTCAATTTAGTTTCTCATGGGTAAAATTTGTGTTCCTCACAGAGGCATTTATGAAAGCATCACCATTTTTTTGTATCTTACTTAAGTGCTAGGAGACTAGTGATGTATGTGCAGTATGACAGCTTGTTTGTGCAATTTTAAGTTACTTGTTTCAAACCAGGCAATGAGAAACACAATGCACCCACATTATGATTTACTTTTTTTTTTTTTTTAAACTGGCATTGCACAGGATTTGTGTAGATGAAAACTTTCCAAATATTAGTAAAACTCTTTCTAAAGTTCTTGATATTCTTGAGAATGGTACCTGGCTGCTATTTGGTTTCAAATATTCTTCTTACAACACATCTTCACTTACAAGATGTTGGGCTACATGACTTTTTAGTAGCAAGTAACTAAATCTTCACCACAGTGGAAATTCACCTTTGAGGGTACCAAAATGTGTTTTCTCTATATTACATCAAGAGAAACTCATGCTCTCATACTCTGCCTGAAGTACTGATGAAAAACAAAAAACCAAAACCACAGGTGTTCCTTTGTTCTTCTTCATGAACTGTGTGAATACACTCCTGTTTAGAAATCATGAGAAATTGTACCGATGAGAATAAAGTTTCCTGTAAATTCCTGTACTTTCTATTCTGTATTAAGTGAAAGATCAGCATAATTCCTCAGTACTCATCTTCTTGGCCTTCATCTTTGATAGACTTCCAGATGAGGAAATATACTGTGAGAAATAAATAATTCTTGGAGAGCTGGGAATGCAGAAAGAAATATGATTAGGTTGAAAGAGCTGCACTGAAGTTGTATTGGCAATACTATTTTTAGATAAATATGCACGCTGTACCTTCAGATAATCTCTTTAATCATAGAATCATAGAATGGTTTGCAGTGGAAGGAATCTATAAGTTCATGTAGTTCCACCCCCCCGCTACAGGCAGGGACACCTCCCTCTACACCAGGTTGCTCACAGCCCCATCCAGCCTGACCTTGAATGCATTCACAACCTCACTAGCAACCTGATCCAGTGTCCCACCATCCTCACAGTAAAGAATTTCTTTCTAATATCTAGCCCAAATCTACCCTCTTCCCATTTAAAACCAGTTCCCTTCATCCTGTTGCTACATGCCCTTATAAAATGTCCCTCCTCAGCAGACCCCCCTTCAGATACAGTAACATTTTCTTGAATTATATTTTTTAAAATATAATTTTATTCAGAGGGAGAATCTACACTGCACTGGTAACTTGCATCAAACATCAGTGCTGTTTGATCACCACTTTCAATGTTACTGTGCAATTCAAGCTCTGTAACTGGCACAAACAGTCCTCTTGGGGCTATATTCTCCGTGTGAGATACTGGTGGGATGAACCATAGCTCTCCTAACCCAGATATTCTTCACCCAATCAACAAAATCTCTGGGGTATATGTTCAGGCAGAATACGAATATGGGGAAAGAAGGCTTTCCCTCGGGTCTTCTTCATCTTATCTGCTCCTGGCCCTTTGGGAGTGCTTCTTACTGTGGGTATCATTGGTGGAAAGCTTCATTAATCCCTCTGTAGATGGACTAGAGAGATCTCTAGACAAACCATTTGTGTTCATCTGTAATTCCAGTGTACTGACAAATTTTGTCCAACCAGCACTTAGAAAAATGGTGACAGCAATTCTCCTAAAACTTCCAAAGCAGCCTAAAAGGAGATATCTCTAACAGATCATAGAATTATAGAATCATGGAATCATAGAATCATACAATATAAGAATAATAAGAGAATAATAGAATCATAGAATGGCCTAAGTTGAAAGGGACCACAGTGATCAATTAGTTTCAACTCCCCTGCTATGTGCAGGGTCACCAACCACCAGACCAGGCTGCCCAGAGCCACATCCAGCCTGGCTTTGAATGCCTCCAGGGATGGGGCATCCACAGCCTCCTTGGGCAGCCTGTTCCAGTGTGTCACCACCCTCTGTGTGAAAAACTTCCTCCTAATATCTAACCTAAATCTTCCCTGTCTTAATTTAAAACCATTCCCCCTTATCCTATCGCTATCAACCCAGTGTAAACAGTCATTCCCCCATTTCTCTGTTTATACGCTCCCTTCAAGTACTGGAAGGCCACTGTGAGGTCTCCCATTCTAAGTGGGATCAGATCTTCATTCTAAAATACTCACTAGACTTGGTATTCAACTACTATGTAGAAAAGTTGTATTGGACATACCATGGCCCAAACTAAGTGTCCTAGCAGTCCTAGCTGTTCATATGTTCAATACACTAAAACAGTTGAAGCAGTGGCTGATAAGAACATAAACATCACTGAAACATGCATGTCTGCAAAATCTGTTAAAATAAAACAAGAAAACTTTTTACATGAAGTGAAAGATTTGTTTATTTATTTATTTTCTTAAAAGGCAGTTTGGATTTTATTGTCACTCAGTATCACATTCACTTTTGAATTTATTTTCTGGTTTGTTTTCAGTTTGTACTTGCATGCATTTGAGGTAATGGCTGCACAGCATCTTCCAATTAACCTTTGTTACCATGGGAAAAGAAAACAGATTAACATCTTTGATATATTCTGAATTTTTTTAGTGTTTCAAATCCATAAGCAATTTGCCTGCTTTTAAAGAAAACACAGTTTACCTCATGCAAAGGCTAGAAAACATCCATTATTAAGCTTAAGAACTGAAAAAGTGTATTAACTTCAGTGTTAATATTTATTTAACAAGTAGGTTCTGTAATGGACCGTTTCATTTAAAACCAAAGAAACAAAGAATCAATTTCAACATCTCTATAATCTGTCAAAACATATCATTTTCTTCAAAACACTAAGAAAGAAAAAGCCCACTACTTCATCACAGCACAGAGTAAGTCTGTCTATAATTGATTTCAGAATGATCAACAAACGTGGCTGCCAGTTACAGTAATCATTTTGCGAATATACAAACAGACATACATACATCTACACATGCATGTATTTATAAAATACCTGCATCTGAAAGAGGTTTGTATTTACATAAAAGCCAAGAGACTTTGAAGAGAGTTTCCTTTCGCCAGGTAAGTCCAGGCAGATGCACGTGCCCTGAGGGATGTGCACTGACTGCAAAACACTGCATGCTGGACCAGAGTAGTGTACATGCATGACTGAATTTATACTGCAAAGGAGATTAATTCTAACCTTTCATATTTTTGGATCTGTATTTTCAGAAGTAGACGCACTTGTTTGTCTGTTAAGCAAGATAGAACAAGCTTTCTCTATCTCTAGAAAATATTTTTCTGTTGTATGAGCTGAAACAAGCATATAGGTTCTAAATCGCAATAGTTTACAATATTCAAATTGCATGCCACATTAATCAGTACTCCCCATTCTTTTTTAGTGAGAAATTTTTGGTAGTAGATGTCTACTGGTAAGTTCAGACAGATAAATGCTGAACCTAGCAGATAATATGGAACCAAGAACTCATTCAACAAAAAATAGGTTCAAACCTTGTGCATCTTGAGGTTCAGTGATTCAGACACTTTCCATTGTGATCTAGATCCTAGCTTTTCTATCAAACCAAAGATGTGAGGACAATAATAGTCTTTATTCAAGGTCAAGTTCAATTATCTTTACTGCAGCACTTCCAAAACTTTTGGGAACAGGAAGGAAATATGACACTTTGTATTTTTCTGATTCTTCACGAATATTTCATGAACAATTCACACTTTCTACCTGTATTCTTTAGTTGTGACTTTACACATTGATACACAGCTTGAAGAGAAGGGCTCTATTTCCTTAATTATATGTTCACCCTAAGTAATTCTGTATAGCGTAAATTCAGAAGTGAACTATATCATAGTTTACTTTGAGATGTTAGGAAACCCATATTGAATTGAGAGTGCAAATTAAATTGCATAAAGTCAGTGTAGGACGAGCTTTATTAGAAGACACATCAGGCCTCTGAACAGCTCTGCTGGGAAATCAATGAAGTTGCTTAAGAACCTGTACACTTAGGCAGCTAATAGTATTTGTCTTTTCATATGGCCCGCCTAGTTCTTGAATCTATACCATATGCAGGATGATCAGTACCAGAACTGGTATTTCTAAGACATCAGCAACATTTATTATGGAATACTATGGAAACCTGGGTCTTCCTTGATTCCTTAGTAGACCTGCTTGCTCAGCTGTCCCTGAAATCTGATTAATTGAATTGCCATGGGAGTCATCTGCCTGGTGTTAATTGGGGCCTTAACGAGGGAGGTATGATTATTGTCTGCAGTGCATTTTGATATAATCAGAACTGGAAAGTTGGGGGAGAGAAAAATATTTGTGATGTTATTATGACAATAAGGAAACTGAAACCAGCAAAAACTCTACATACCTCAAGAAGCTCATGTGGACCTTAAAATAAGGATATTGCCAAGGAATAGGAGAGAATGAAAGATCTCATATTTAAGATGTTATATTCTCTGGTAATTTTTATAATCTTTAATTGCTTTACAACTGAGTTCTATGTCCAGTATTGCGAAGTCTAAGCAGATAAAACCAGAAAATAAATAAAAGAAAAAGGAAAACAGAAAATTATTTTTTCTCTGTACTTCTTAGATGCTACTATAAAATTGGAGGAAAAAATACATCTTGGCAATTTAATTCACAGAATAAAATAAAACCTATCTAGCAAGGAATCAGTTTCCCTTGCTTTCTAGAAGACGAAATCCTTGTTCCATTATGTCACAGGAAAACTGTTCCAACAGCTTCATCTAGACTGAGATTTCTTCACACCTTCTCATGGTAGTTTTAATATTCAGTAGGCCACTATGTCAGTCGAACTCAATTCTGTTTCACCTCTATGAACTTGTGTGAAGACACTCAGTGCAAAAAAGCTTGCATCCATCTTTCACTGATCATAGTTACCATGGAGCCATTGGCCACCAGAGCAGAGCCATCACAGTTCAGGACCTTAAAACGTTTATCCTTTCCACTTGCCACGATTCACTGAGTTTACTATTCCATTTCTCATCCATGGAAAAACATATATGGCCACATGGAGACAGGAAAAACTTAATAATCTTGCCATTTCTAAAAACTAGTAGCACTTTATGCCAAGTCATTAAGAAAGCACACCTCTTATGAAAGAATTAGAAAACTTCACTACTTCTATTATGCTATTTTTCCTTCATCTCCATAATTGGGAGGTTCATTAAAAAGGGAAATAATAGATGCAGGAGGATGCAGAAAAAAATAGACATGTAAAAGCAAATACAGTGCATTATGGTCTTGGAAGGTACCAGTCTCTAAAAATCATATCATAGAACCATGGAATAGCTTGCGTTGGAAGGAACCTCAAGGACCACCAAGTTCAAAACCCATCATCACAGGCAGGGTTGCCAGCTGCTAGTTCAAGAATTATATCAGGTTACCCCAGGCCCCATCCAACCTGCCTTAAATATCTCCACAGACAGGGCATCCACAACCTCTATGGGCAAAGCACAGTCTGCTCTCAGCAACATCATGTATTTTCACCCTGTCACCTCTCAGATGGCAGATGAACCAGATGAATGAAGATGCACTGATACTGTACATATATAATGTTTCTGGACTAGCCTAACTGAACCATCAGTAATAGGGATTTCTCTGAAAGACAGGGTTGATACAGCAGGGGAATTTGTGAAGATCTTTCTTTGTGATCTGCAAATTCTGCAGGAGTCAAGCTGCAGGAACTGTGACCTTCACAGAATACTGTTCAATCTCATCTTTGCATAGATTTATCAGCAGCTCATTTCTTTGTTTTGGTAGCCACAAAAACAACTATAAAGTACATTTATTTGTTTGATTTAGAGATGATTAGTGTATCAGGAAGCATCAGGTCTAGACTCTTGCTTTGTTTTCACCTTTTATCTTCCATGGCAAACACTGGAAATATTCTGCTTTAAATATAGCTCATTTAACTGACATTTTTATATTTTCTTTCTTTTAATTATCACCATATTATACAAGCTTACTGAAAGATCTGGAAAACAGTGAGTTTCTCTTAGGAAATAAACATAAAACAAACAAAAAAGGAAAAAAAGAAACCAGTAATGAAACTACAGAACTCGAATTTGCAGGTTCAGTCCTTGCACAACCGCTACTTGTTCATTGGAGACTCCTATGTGCATGATTCAGACTGTCATATTGATCATATTGATCAAAAAACCTGTTCGTGGAATGACTGAAAAGTGAATTCCCTAACCTACAATCAATGTGCCACTCAGCAATGTTCCCACTCCCAGTACAATGTACACCAAAGCACATTTTCCCTACTGTCTGCATCACATCCCATCTTCCAACTCTGTAGAACCTCTGATTTTTGTTCTAATCTGACATGCTTTTGCAAGTGCAGAGTATGACGCTTGAATTCTGATTGCTTTAGCCAAGTGATTGGGAACCACTTGGATAGACACCATTTTTATAAAGTTGTTGTTCAATCATAAGCAACAGAGCAATGATCAGAAGTCTCTCACTCAGTGCGCTGGCTGAAAGGCACGATGAAAACTGTAATTCTGCAACAAGAACATTTCTGACAAGTTGAACCGTCTATCAGAAAAGTATTTCTCATGTTACATCTTGCATTCTCTGCACTTATTTATAGATATAGGTGCAGAATGTGACAGACAGCAAAAGGGAAGGATCGGGTTTGAAGAAGATATAATCAGTGAAAGGTATGGAATGACACTGTATTGGAAATGTAGAACAGGAAGCACGTATGGAGGAGAGGGAAGAGAGGTGATATACTATGTTAGACAAGGAAACCTAGAGAGACAAAGCGACATTCCAGCTGCATGCTTCACAGCTCGCGTTTGCTCATTACTGCTTAAATATCAAATGCTGAAACACATCTGGTGAAAATTGCATTCTGATGCTTTAAGAAAACATATAAAACCCCATGAAACAAAGGCAACCTGATGTGAAAACAGCTGAGGGACTCTCTTTAATTAACCTGATTTTCTGGAAATAATAAGAACTTGTTTTGCCTATCACTGAACAACACATATACTCACTGAAAACCAAGACTTGCGCAATGCAGTATCAAGTTCTTAAAATTATGCTTTCAAAACAATTAAGAAGCTAAGAAAATGGCTAAGATAGCTGAGGATATTTGTTCAAGTCACTGTATCACTCCGTAAGAAGCACATTGTAATAGATTCTGGTCTCATAATTCAAATCAAGTCATATCCGCTAAGAAAGCGGAGGAACAGGTTGGCATTTTCTATTATCTGTCCTTTATGAGCAGACTAAGCACATGAGCTCTCCCTTTGCTAAGGCAGAAGAAAAGATGTCCTTCCTCAATGATTTCTTCAGCACTTTAAAGCTTTGCAAACACACCTCTGCAGGGGGTACATGCACAAGTGGGATGCTCTGCAGCAAGAGTAGCAGCTTTTATTACTATCACTCCTTCTGGAATAAGGTAGCAAGGAGAATGGGAACAAAATGACTAACAGTGATGCTGATAATACAGCTGATCATTCCTTTCCAACAGAAGCACTAGTTGGCATGTGTGCTGTGTCAAAATTGCTGAAAGAAAAATCCATTAAATGTTTTCCGTTTAGAAGGACAAAGAATTTAATTTTAACTTAGTCATTTTCTGAAGGATTCTCTTAAATTGGACATTTAAAAGTTAGAGTTTCACATCTCAATTAATCACTCTAGATTGCCTTCATAATCAAGTGGGGAAAAAAAAAAAAACAACCTGCAAGTGTGATTCACGTAATCATAAGAGAAATATCTAAGATATACCCCAGTTTCCAAACTTTCACCCTCATAACTGCAAACCTAGGCAGTGTCTGTCAGCAGACTAGTCTGTAGCTGAATCAATATGTCAACATTATTTCCTGCTTTATATTAGTTTGTGGTCTTTCTGAATTCCTTTCCCACAGGAATTCGGAAAGATTCATTTCATGAGATTTTCTTGAATTTATTACCCCTTTAGTTAATTAAGAACAGAGTCATGCAATCAAATTTGTCCATTCTGAGAAATAAGAAAAATGACCCAATCTAACCCAAGGACGACTGCCAAATTAGCAGCAGAAGAAAAAGAAAACCCACCACACTGACAAAATCCATTTCCATATTGAATGTTTACTGGACTGCTATTAATGGTTGGTAATTTCCTAACTAATTAATTTGTGTAATAGGAGATGGAAATAATAGGCTTCTGTATGAATGCAGAATACAGAATAGAATGCGCTGACATTGACCAGAAAATATTAGATTTGGGATTTATTTAAGAAAACACAGATTGAACCATTATTAAGAATTACTGCTATATACTCTTGGCTGCTAAATCCAGATTCACAGCTAAAAAGCCAGCAAGTGATAGGAAATAAACCATATAGGTGATATCATGTGGGAAGCGAAGGCCCAGAAGGAATCTTAGATACTATTTCACCACTTGTACTTTGACTAACCTGAGGGCTCTTCTTATATCAACTCTAAGGCTGATAATGATACTCTGTGCCTGGAGCAATAAAGAAAAGAGGCAGGGGAGCCACTTTTTCATTCCTTTTATTCTCCAGGGTAATCACAGATGCAGTACAACAAAGGAGAGTGGATTGGAAAGCCATCCATCTCTGGGACTCAAATTAATGGCCTTACACATACAACACAAAGGCTGTGTTCTTCTATTAGTCCCCTACCTGTTACATTTTGAGGGGAAAAAGTAAGCAGAAAAAAGCAAAAGAAACACCAGGGCTGCTTCCGAGTTGACCCTTTATGAGAAATTTATTTTCAGTGCTAATTGTTAAAGAGAGGAACCACAACAAGCAGTGCTGCACAGAGCTGCTCTATTGAAAGGCCATTCAGAAGCTTTGGAAGGACAGTCACTATTTTTACAATTATCAAACAATGCCAGATAGCAGAAAAATGAAGAATGATATCCAACTGATGTTATAGCTAGAGCTTGTAAAGGGAAGTAGGGCTTTGGCTTTACTTACAGTAGATTTTATTTATGTTTTACAGTTTTTTCACCATATAGTTCATTGTCAGATTCATTTTGATTGTTTCAAGAACACAATATCTAGGAAAGAAACTAAACATAAATGCATGAATAGTATTTACTCTGCAAACAAGTCTGCAAGGACCTGATGCTTGGTACAGAAAACTCCTCTTTCAAAGTTAAAACAAGTAAAACTTACTAAAAGGCAAAAACTAAGCATCAAAGTTGTGGCAATCCCCTCACGTAATAGGAAAATGTGTGGAAATAATAGCCTGATATTGTCAAGCTCAGGTGCATTACAAGAAAAGTCCTGATCATTTCATGTGTTTGCTCTTTAATATGAGCTGAAGACACAGATTATTACACTGAAAAACAGTGTTTTGCCTTCCTGGAGATAAATATGACACATTCTTAGTACTGCTGCCTGGAAAAGCCACAGAGGATGAAGCAGAGAACTGGATGCATCTGTAGCTTTTCAAGCAAATGCATTTAAAAAAAATAATAAGTTATAAGAATTCTTAAAAAATAAAGCAGTATAAATTTATCTCCATTTGCCTTCTGCTTTATTAGGCTTGGCTCTGGTTCATGCGATTTATTATTTTTTAAAGGGAAGCTGGAAGTCCCATGTATTCATGTTTCCCAGATACTATGCTTTAAGAAATACATAGGAGGTATTATCAGTCATATTTATAAGGTGAAAAAGTACCACTGTGACAAGGTTGACCGACCTGCACAGCATAGATCCATAGGAATTCTTTGACTGAACTGAGCATTTAAGTTTTAAACAATCTTGTCAGATAACCCAGAAGAGCCACTAAAATGTTGGTGCAAAGATTAGTTACACTTTGTTTCAGAAATGAGACCCTGATTCCCGTTTTGCTTGGCTTAGTTTCCAGCAACTGTCTCATGTTGTTGCCATGCCTGCTGCATGGAGACTGCTTCCCTCCCTGGAGTGAATGTTGCTTGTGTGCAACCTCTGGGCAGGGGAAACTACCAGAAGTCAGGTACAAGAGGAGCTGGAGGGGATGTCTGAACATGGAGGTCAGAGGAAATGTGCACTCATAGGTCTCTCAGCCTCTGCTTCAGAGGTGGAGCCTGGTCTGAGAAGGGCAGCCTTCACGCATTTCTCCTGCATGCAGAATTTTCCACCTCAGTGTGAAAAGCTTTTACTTCTGCTCTACTTACTAGGAGAACTACATCGCTCTTCAACTCATTCATTATGTATTATTTCTTCAATTTCTCTGTCTTCTCTGTATGGATTAGTGATAAATTTGTGGGATACACGGCTAAAAACAATGGGGCTGTGAAAGGGACAGCAACTAAGCCTTGTATAACTCCCTTGGACTACTATGGGGCACCTATAACCAGACTATTCTGATTATTATGGGCTGTCTACTGCACATAGATAAATTGTTCTATAATATCATGTAAAATTCAAAGGAAAATTTATGTAATTTATATTACACAAAGACAATTATTTGTATCAATCTCAATAGTATTTTAATGTGAACAGGTAGCATGTTAGGGAAATTTATTTTCCATAATTCCATATTGCTTGCCATTATTTATAATGTTCTTTTTTATTTCTTTATTAGTCATGCCTCATACCAGCTGTTTCGTTGTTTTGTGTAGGCTAAATTTGAGACTGATGAGACAGTAATTCCCTATGTCTTCTCCCTTCCCCTTTATTTAGAATTGGCACAGCTTTATCTTTCTACCACTTGGCTTCCTAACAGCTGCAAGATTTATTGGAATACAATTTAAAAAGAAAGGTTGTTAGGAGCAAAATTAAAACATATACAATTATTACTTAATTCTTGAAACTCTATTTAGTCCTCTAATGCTAAAAATTGGATTATATATAATCTGCACACAGAACACATCTTTATGCATGAAACAAGTAAATATATTTTTAAAAATATTTTAGGAGCAACATATACATAGATATGCATGCATTAAAATAATCTGATTTTGCAGATTGTGGCACTTAGATAATTTTGTCTGCTGCAGTTTTTCTGAAACAGGTAAACTGGCAAAAACTAGAAAGAATCAGTATTGTTGCTTTGACTATTAAAAAGAAAGCAAGTTTTGTAAGAGAGCTTACAAAAAAGAAAATATACAATTTGAAAACATAAATACATTTTCCTCTCACCAAATGCAGTACACTGAAAATTTGTAAAATGTATCTCAGTCTTATTTTTTTCCATAACAATCTCTAGCATGAGAAAAGAATGTCTGATGAAGAATATTTTATTCCACTCTCCTAAATTTTTATTATTATCTATTTTCCCATTTCCAAAAAGTATGAGAATGTTACCATGCTCAGAGGTCTTGCTTCTTGCATATATTATCATCTTTAACTGTTATGTTTCCTTGTGTACTATAGTTTCCATTAGAACCCTGGATTTTAATGTAAATTTGTTGCTCTACACTATCTGTATTTATTTTATTATTTTGTACCATCAGCCATAATAAAGATAGCTAAAGCTAGATTGATTACTAGATGTCTTTTATGTGTAAGAAAATAGTATATATTTATTCAGTGGAGAGAAAGGAAATATGCATGCTCTTTTTGCATCTCTTAAATAGTAACATTAGTAATTTGTAGTAAGAAATGCATACATAAGACATTTCCTTTTAAAATATATTGAGTTTGCTTTTATAATAAATGCTGTCATTTTCCCACATGCCAAGTTTCTCTCCTTGATGATGTGTTTGTTATTGTTATTTGTAATTGTATATGAGCTTTTTCTTGTCCCTTGCTTTTCTTTGTCTGCTTGGACCTGCAAGATAAGAGACCAGGAGCATCGAGTCTCGTGATTTTGGAAGACAATTGAACAATCCAGACCCTACAGACAAAATGGGAAGGCAAAGATTGGAGAACAACATGTCGGTGGCTGCAGATGATAAAGCAGGAATTGACATACAGATATGGGAAAGGACCCCAGAGTTCCAGGAGTTGGATTAAACGATCCTAATGGGATATTCTATTCTTTGTTTCTATAATTCTAGGATGAGAGTTTAAGATCTGATCCATTCAAGGGTGCAGCAAGGATAAGCTACCTGCAAAGCTTCATAGTTAATAAAATAACAGAATCATTGAACATGATCAGTACTTGTTCTCATTTAACCCAAGACTGCTTTTCAATCTTTCCCAGGTAATTATACTTTCTTATTATATGCACCATTGTGATCTTTCTACCAATCTTATCAATATTTGAATTTGGGACAAGACTTTAAACTTTTTTCAACTGCTATGTTGTATGGCCCATCTTTGGCCAGTGTGGCCCATCTTTGTTATTTTATCCTGGGATTTGGGTCTTCTAGGATTTTATTTAAAACTCCAGATCTTTGAAAAACTTGCCGTTCATGTTATAGTCATACTGCCCTTTTGCAGAGAAGGCAAATCCTTGATTCCCTGAGGTTATTCCTCACTATCTCATTGAAAGTCTGTCATCAAGCTTATTAATCACTCCAACTTCCAGTAATTTGGGTTCTGTGCTTATCTCTGCAGAAAGAGTCTCAAGCTTATTTCACAGAGCTGCCAAGCCACACTTCCATTTAAGGATGGTTTGTCACAAAGTAAAATGATAGCAATATCAAAAGTAGCCAACAGTGGTGGTGCGTGACAATGAACACAGAGCCTACCTAAAGACTGAGCTTAAACCCCAAATGAAAGATCAACAACATGTTTTCAACCAACAATTTGCATTTTTCCTCACTTTTTCCTTTGACATGGATCCATTTATTAACTGTATAAGATGAGGCATGAGTGATGGAGCAACTATGCTAAATAAAATCAGTTTAGCATTTGACAGAATGGATTTTGGCCACTAATCATTGAACTTGACTGTAGTCAAGAGGACAAAACACGTTTGTTTCTTTTTTTTTTTTTTTTTTTTTTCTCTTAAGCATTTGTACATGCACACAATTCTGAAAAATGGATTCTTCCATCCAACTGGAAAGCTATAAATTCACCCTTTTATCCCCTCAGCAAGAGAATGTGTAGTTTCAAATATAACTTGTTATGAACGGTGGATTGGCACATCACTGCAAGGGAAAAAAAAAAACACAAAACAACAACCTAAAAGTCAAGCTACATTAGGAATATGGATGAGAACGAGTAGGGAGTTATCATTCTTGTTTGTTAAACATGCATTACTGGATAGGTTTAGGGACCTCAAGATGTGAAACTCTGGAGCAGAAGTAAAGTAATGCCTCTTATTAAGATAATTTATTATTATTTGAGAAGCCTGAGTGAGCTAAAGAACTGTCACACCAAATGGAAATTGTCTTCGCTAATATAAATTAATTATGACTGCAAAGAAGTACTAATGGGAATAAGCAGAAATATCTGACATCAACATGTAAGACTGCAAAAGAATGACATCCAAAGATCCAGCTTCACTTTCAGTGACAGCGTGAACTAATCAGACTAGAGAGGCCAACAGAGCTCAATTTGTTTCAGCTTTCCTCTTCTCTTAGATCTTGCAGACGGTTGATTTCACACATCAGATACTTGCCAATTGTGCATGGTAGCCATGGTCTAATTTAAGATAGCAAGTCTCAGAAGATCTTTCAAATTGTATTACATTTATCATGTATATATATGGAATTGTGTATGGGCATGCTGCTGTTCTCAAGAGCCCAGAATATTTGGGTATCATCTCTTCCTTAGACACAGAAATTCTTCGTAACATCCATACATAGACAAAGGCCAGTGTGTGCTGCACGTTTCTCTTCATCCTTGCAAGACCAAGGTAGTCCCTTAATTTTACCCCACTCTCTCTATTTAAGAAAACTACATTAATTGCAGTCCCTGAAACATTTTGAAGGCACTCAAGCAAACTGAAAAAAAAAAACAAACCCGAATACTTTAAAATTTTACATGATCTTAGGGTACTTCAAATTTACTTGCAAGATAAAAATTAGCAGTTCCTGGCTATCTAAGGATATGCCAGACTATGCAGTGGCCTGTGTTCTTAACAACCCTGATGCTGTAGGGCACAGCAGAATGATAGAGAAATCCAGTTCAGATTTTGCAGGCAGTATAGCTACATTAACACATTTCTGTGCTTGACAAAACGTGTGCCACAGCAGCACTGATAATCTTGGTTATTATGGTTATTATGTGAACCACCAGTCCTGCAGACACTAGCCCCACCATCCATCTGGGCTGAGTTTGATCCACTGCTACTCTCAGAGTAGAAATACTCTATTTAACACATCTGTACGTGTTTCTGCTGAAAGTTGGAACAGTGCTAGAAATAGTGCTAGAAATGCTAAACTGTACTCCTATACAGACATATGACAGCTAATGTAGAAAAATGCTGAAAATAAATCTGAACTCTCCTTGTGTGCTGATATTCTGGTCTATTCCATGGGATGAAAAAGAAAAATAAACATCTTTTTGGAAGAACTCTATTTAGATTTTTACAGCACTTCCTATCAGCAGCCTACTGCACTTTAAATTCCTGCATAGTTCTGCCTATCTTTTGTGGGCAAAAAGGTGGGTCGTTCTCCTGTTCTCATTATTATTATCCTCTACTTCCATGTTTTGTTTTCTGTATTCTTCTGAATAAAACACAAAGAAGGAATCAAGATATGTCAAGTGCTGCTTCAACTTCTACAGTCAGCAAAATTTGTGCACTCTCAAACCAGTGAGCGCTAACAACTGCAGGAGTACCATTTCTATGGGCCGTCCTTTGCAGTTAAACATGAGGAAGTTGTGAAAAGAAATATTGCTAACCATAACCTGCCCCAGTTTCATACACTGTAAGATAAAACAGAACTTGTTTCTATCAATACTGGGAAGGTCCTTGCTTGAGTATGTAGTTTCTAAGATTAATTAAGCTCTGAAACTACTGGATAAAGAGTATTTTTCTCTAGAAATTGATAGTCCTTGGGATGTCACAGTCAAGCAACAATATAAGCAATACTACAGAGGACAAGTTTTTATTTTAGTTAATGGCTCTCAGCAGATCAGGAGACAACTCTGTTGGGGAGAGTCAAAAAAACACACAAACATAGCCCTTGCTTGGATGCACAGTCTAGAAAATAGGATTTGGTGCGAGAGCACTGAGAGCTCTTATTCTATAACAACAACAGGTAAGAGGAATTTGATTAGCAAGAGGATAAAATTAATTTTAATGAAAAGAGAAGACAATAAGATTTTCTAAAGGATTTAAAGTGTTGCTAGTCCTAAGTACTGTAAAATGACAATATACAGTTTCTCCAAGTCTTTACTAAGCCAGACATTTAGTTTGCTTAAGAAAAAAACATAACTTATACACAATGATTGTAAATTACACACCATAGCCAAAGTTATAGCCCATGAAGAAAAATAACATGCAGAAACAATACTGCAACTTCCAAAAAATACAGTTGTGAATAATAGTTTTATATTTAGTTCTTCTGTGAAACTTTAACATTTTCATATAAGGTGAAAGCATTCTGCACAGAAAAAAGAGATAAGGTGAACAAACAGTATGATTAAGACATCATTCGCTGTATTTCATAAAAAACACCTTCCTTTAAGTGAGCTACAATGTATTGCTTTTTATCAATGAAATTTACATTTCCTTCCACTGAATTCAATGTGTTCAAGCAGAACTACATCCTTTCATAATATCAAAGAAAGTAAAAGAGGAGAAAGAAACGTCTCTTCAGTACTTTTTAGTGAGTAAAGTAAATCTCTCCCTGGCCTGAGCTGTGCATTCATCAACATTAAACAGAGCCAGCTGTGTGCTTTACAAAGGCAGAGTTGCTTTTCGTCTTCAAAATTGCTTGGTAAGAGACATGATGGTTCTACAAATGTGCTCCTGAATAGTTTCCTACTGTAAAGACCAGACTGTTAGTGTAAGTATGGTCACCTTCAGATAACCCTGAAGAGTTTAGTGAGGGAGATAGACCATGGAAACTAACCAAATGGAAGAGTGCCTGTTTAGGATGCTTATGAACTGATCACTTCTAACTGTCTCTAAAGCATTAAAAAACCCAGCAAATTGCCAAGGTGAAGTATCATTCCCTTGAAGGGAACTCATTTATCATTGTGTTTAAGAACTTGGGTTGTCAGCCTCGATAAATGAAATGGTCCATTGATATAACTCAAGTCACTGATGCGTGGTTCCAAAATGTAATGCTTAATTAGGTGCACTAAATTAACTTATTTTTATGTAAAGTGTTTATGTTTTATGGAATGAGCCATTTAATTAGAAAGGCCCAAGTAGAACATTGTCTCATATCAAAGGCCTGCCCTTTAATTGCAAGAAAAATTCCAAACTGAAAAACTGAATCAAGGAAATCACAGGAAAATTAACTGTTGTGATGATTATTATCTCCTCAGCGTGCATATACTTTCTAATTAATTTATAAGGAATTCTTTGAAACTAATCTAGCTGTAAAATTGACATCTTTCTTTGGTCAATTCAGGCCTAGTATTTAAGATCTGGTGAAAGGCAAAAACTCATAGTGCTCCATCTGCTACACCTGATCTGCTACAGGCTAAATGAGTTGAAAAAGATAAACCTCTGGTATTCATCCCATTTTAAAATATTTATCCAAGGTCAAAATGATTCATTGCTTTTTTGAAATACTTACTCTCTTCATTGCCTATTGAAGAATTAAAGACTACAGGAAACTAAGAATTATAGAGTTTCTCATGTTTGTTTCTTTGTATTTTTTTTTAAATTAGCCACTACAGACAGTATGATACAGATAAAGGTTTAATTACATGATGTAAAGTCATAGTTTCAGTGTTCCCAGGAACCATGATTTTACATCAAGTCATTAACTAGTCTATCTTTCACCTTCCTTCAGATTTGGAGACCCCCAGGAGGGGAGTCCTAGAACCTCTGCTGCCGCTCACTCTACTGGCTCAGGTGATAGGAAATACTAATGGCAAATTACCAGTAAACATCTCAAGTCTTTTCTAATGAAGATTTCCATCTTTTCAAAACCTTCAGCGTTTCTAGCCAGTAGGCCAAAATACCTGTGAATCTAACCATAATGTAGAGAGCTAAAAGTAGTATTTTATGATTTAAAGGTTAACATACAGAAGGTAATTTTGTATGGATTAAGGTACAAATTTTCTGAAACTGCGTATGTTAGATAGGAATTCAAAGTTACCGAATTTCTAAAAAATCTCAAGAAGCATATTATAAGAAGTCGTATCTACTACCAATACAAATAGATATTTCAACCTTCACAGTGATTTTCTAAAGTAAAAATTCAAGTTCATTGATTTTCATTAATGCATATTTAACTTCATCTGTATATAAAGACCAAAAGCAGAACTAAGACTGATTCTATGTCACATGCAAGTCTATTAAATCACAAAGAAGACTGAATACCATAAAGATTCAAAATCATAGAACCTTTTAATAAAATACATTTTCACAGCACCCAATAATAGCCTTCATAAGTGTAAACCATACCTTAGGAAAACTTTTAGATTTCAGCCTGGAGAAGTCTCTGGGAAGATCTGACTGATTTTTCAGTATCTAAGCAGGGGGGGAGAGGAGGGGGGGGGGGGGGGGGGGCAAAAAAATGAAGGGATCAGATTCTTTAGTGTGGTCTGTTTGCTGTTTCAAGCTAAAAGAGGAGAAATTTAGATTGGAATGAGGAAAAAGTTTTTTACAATAAGGGTAGTGAAGCACTGGCACAGGTTGCCCATGGAGGTGGTGGTAGCTCTGTCCATACATAAATCTTTAAATACACAAGTACTTTTCCTTGGTATTACATTTTGCCTTATTGTGACCTGTGGGCTTTATCCTATAAATCAGCCAATGTGAAGCCTAATGATCTCTGCAAGGGCTCTGCTGTCGGCCAGAATGTCATCTCCATGCAGCAAGTCAGAGGAATAGAAGTGAGAACTTGAAAAAAAAAAGAAAAAAATGAGACCTGCTTATTAACACATACCTAAATTTGATGCTCTTTAGCAAAGTTTCTTTATTCTCTTTCTTTTATTTATTTATTTGTTTGTTTGTTTGTTTGTTTTCATTCTAAATAGCAAATTCACAGTCAAAATGACTGGAATGTCCAGAGAAGGTGGCTGCAGGTAGTCTTGCATCACCTCCCCATTCCTCTTCATTTTACCTTTTTTTCGTTTAATCACACCGTAATTGTTCCATAATTCTTTTCTCTGCTGTTCTCTTCCACGGAACAAATTTTGCAGCCAGCTCTCCTCCAGCCATTTTCCATCCTGGTCACAATGTTCTGTAGCTATAAAACGGTGAGAGTATATCCCTGGAAACTGTGTGTCTTTACTAATTAGTCAGTTGATCATGTGTAAAAAGGAACACCGCTACCAGTGAAAAGAGTTTCACATAAGAAGGCCTAAAACGTAATGCTGAAGTCCTCATGGAAGACTTAAAAATCACCAAAGCTCTGAGTTACAAATTCCTGCTTAAGATTGAGAATGAGCAGATATGTTTTTCAGCTTGCCTGGAACGTGGTTTATAAATTCATAAACTGAGAAAAATCCAAACTTTCAGTGCCTGCTTAATTCTGCCTTTTTGAAAAATGAGAATAAGAAGCCAATGTTCATCTCAACTTTCTTTTTGTCTCATAACTATTCAACTCCCAGAGATCTCCCAGAGATCTCTTATTTAGATGAGGAAGCTAATTCTACAAACTTTGGTCCCCATTTAGTTTAATCGAATTCAGGTTTTTTTTTGTTTTTTCTTTTTTTGCATCACTCCTGTTTTATGGGTGAAAAACTGAGACACTGAATGACTAAGAGAGAGATAAGAGCACCTCATTAATTACTTCTAATTTAAGCATTCCAGCACCTTGGGATTACGATTCAGATTCATCTTAATTTTAGACAGCGAGCTGAAGCTCCTAATGTATAAGGCTATTTATCTTTGTTGATTTTTGTTGTCAAACAACTGGGATAGGTTTCATTTGACTGAACATTTGAATCACCCTCTGGAGGACAGTTAAGCTCCTGTCTGCAATTTACTCTACAGTACCCAGTGTGCAGTGGAGTGAATCCACACTTTTATTCACGGATCCAGAGATCTCATAATATCTAAATTTGGCTTCTATGTTTCCTCTCAACAGGAGTATCTGGAAGTCCCCCTGTTGGGCAGATGGCATTCCTGAGCTTAAGCACTCTTAGTCACTCTGCCAATGGGTACAGAACATCCAAATTAAATACGTAGAAGCTGGTGGCCCTGCTTGTGGCGGGGGCATTGGAGATTCGTGATTCTTAAGGTCCCTTCCAACCCAGGACATTCTGTGATTCTGTGTGATTCAAATGTCACCCAAATGCCAAATCCCTCAACTGTCTGAGAAATGGAATTCAGAGCATGCTCTCCTGTATTCTAATTGAGTAGTCTTACAACTGGGATTCTCAATTATGCTCTTTCTTCTTTTTGCCATCTTTCTGGTCCTAAGATTGCACCATTTTGGCACAGCTTCTGAAGAAGTTCTCAATATACTTCTGTAGCCTCCTATTTTGAACATTTCAATGGGACATGAAAACATGGAGGACTAAAAACAGACTGGCACATCACACTTTATGAGTACTCAGAGCTATTGGTTTTATTTTCTTTTTTCTTTTTTCTTTTTTTTTTCAATACAGGATCTCCTTCACAGGCTGATTTTAAATGAGATCGCTGTGCTGCAGGTTGTAGCCCATGTCCTTGTCATGTGCAGATCAATGCTGAAAGTTTGACCTCACTGCAGACTTCAACAAAAATCAGTTTGGTTTATTTGTCATCCAAATAATTCAAAATCTCAGACAAGCCTGATGGTAATGCTTACTAATCTGTACTGCTCCTAGATGTATATGTAAATAATTTAAAAGGCAATTTAAACCTGAACCTTAATGAAAATGTAATGGCCCCACTGCTCTGGGCCCACTTGTGGGTCAACACCCCAGCTGAGCCTCAGACTGCTTCTGTCCACACAGAAGTGACCAGAGCCCAGCTACCTCAGCCTGTGTTTGTAGGAGTGGTGCATCCTCGTGGCACTCTTCTGGACACTCTCAAACAGCTCTGCATCATTCCTGGGTTGGGGGCCCCAGGTCTGCACACAGTACTCCAGATGGGCCTCATGAGTGCAGAGAGCACAAGGGAGACAACCACCCCCCCCTACCCCCCCCATCTCCCTGCTGCCACCCTCCATTGGTGCAGCCCAGAATATTCTTGGCCTTCTGGGCTCCAAGTACATACTCCTACCTCATGTTCAGTTTTTCATCTACCAAAACCCACAAGTCCTTCTCTCAGGGCTGCTCTCAGTGAGTTCTCCCACACTGTACACATAATAGGGATTGCACCAACCCAGGTGCTGTACCCTTCACTTGGCTCTGTTAAATCTCTTTAGGTTCGTGTGGGTACACTTCTCAAGCCTGTGCAGATCCCTTTGGATGGTGTCCCTTCCTTCTACATCACTCAGCTTGGTGTTGTCCACAAATTTGCTTGATCCCATTATCTATGACATTGATGAAGATGTTAAAGAGTACTGGTCCGAAGATCGGCTCATGACTGGCCTCCACCTGGACAATGAACTGCTGAAAATGTAATCTTCTAAGACCAGGAAAATGTTACTGTGGCATATTGCCTATTTCATGTAGTCAATACATCCCAGTCATAGAATCATAGAATCGTAGAATAGTTTGGGTTGGAAGGGACCTTTAAGATCATCTAGTCATTGCAATGCAGTTTGCTGATAGAATGGAATCTACCAGGTGTTGACAATCTGCTCTGCTAAGATTTATGAGGCAATTTCTAATTAACATATTTGCATCCACTTCTCCTGCAGCTTATTATTCATGGGAAAAACAGCCTATGTCCACAACTGGAATTGGTTACCCAGTTTCTCCCCTGCTAGATGCACTACACATCATGAAGCAAAGCCCTCAGATACTGTACTGTTCAATAAGTACCACAAGCAAAAATTCAAGCTGATAACACTTAGAATGCCAGTTGCCAAGAACAGTTTTTGCTAAATAGAGAACGTACCACCTATTTTGACAGTTTTTATAAAGGCAGTAATTTCTGGCAGAAAGGCTGAGCAGGCAGCTGGGGTTGGTAATTTCTTAAATTGCCCCATATTAAATCACCAGAACTCATTAGTCTGGTATACATTATTTGCCATTCTCACATACGCTGTAGATGCAGTGTGAGGTGTTTCATGTCCTGTAGCTGAGAAATAACTGACCTTTAAAGTTCAAATGCAGATTTGAATTTGCAGTGTGATAAAAAGACATTTTGATGTAGTTTTCATTTTGAGCCACATACTTACATTTAATTTAAGGCCACTACCAATTTCAGTGTTTTGTGAGACTACTCATTTTTTTTCTTACAAATGTTTCCTCTAGTATATGCTACATATATAACATACATTTAAGCAAGTATTTTTTACAGATACATTACATTACAATAGTAATATGGCCATATGGTTCAAATTCTCTTAGAACAAATTAGGAACTATTATATTTGTTGTTATTCTAAGTGGATTTTTATGAATGATTGCTTTATTCTGCATCGCATGTCATACGTCTTCAGTACAATTCCTTTCTTAAAACATGTGCCAAGTGTATTTGTTCAAACAAACCACGTCTGCTGCAAATGAAGTTTTAATGTTGCAAGTGCAATATTCTTAAAATCTGTAATAATGTTACACTTACACTTTAAACAAGTGTCCACATACAGAGAGATATCTTTTGAATGTTTTTTAACATTCTTATAATTATTCTGCTAATTTCAAATGTGTCATGCTGAGTTGCTTACTTAATTAGCACTGTCCTGTTAATAATAAGCACAAAATAATAATAATAATAAAAAATTACGAAGGAAGCATTGTTCTGAAATTTTAAATTCTTTTCAGTCACAGTAAGAAGTAGGCCTATTTCATAATGCCAAATTGTCTCCTCATACATAGTTAAAATTTCATATTCAAATGAAAGCAGTAGAGTCCACCTTCAACAACTTTGCTGATGATACAAGGCTTGGAGGAGGGGCTGACACGCCAAAAGGCTGTGCTGCCTTTCAACAACACCTGGACAGACTGGAGAGTTGGGCAGAGAGGAACCTGATGAGGTTTAACAAGAGCAAGCGTAGAGACTTGAACCTGGGGGGGAATAACTGCATGATCAGTACAGGTCAGGGGATGACCTGCTGGAGGGGAGTTCTATGGAGAAGGATCTGGGGGTCCAGGTGGACAACAGATTGGCCATGAGCCAGCAGTGTGCCCTTGTAGCTAAGAAGGACAATGGTATCCTGGGGTGCATTAGAAAGGCTGTGGCCAGCAGGTCAAGGGAAATGATCCTCAACCTCTACTCTGCTAGTTCATACTCTGTTCAGTTCTAGACTCCCCAGTTCAAAAAAGGCTGGGATCCATCAGAGGGCCACAAAAACAATAGAGAGCCTAGAGCATCTCTCCCATGAGGAAAGACTGAGCAACCTTGGTCTGTTCAATCTGGGGAAGAGAAGACTGAGAAGGGATCTGATAAATGTTTATAAATATATAAAGGGGGTGGGAGGCAAATGGATGAGGCCAGGCTCTTCTCGGTGCCGCACAGCGATAAGACAAGGAGTAACAGCCTGGGACTTGAACACAGGAAGTTCCATACAAACACGCAGAATTTCTTTATGGTAATGGTCACAGAGCACAGGAACAGGTTGCCCAGAGAGGTTGTGGAGTCTCTTTCTATGGAGATATTTAAGACCTATCTGGATGCCCACCTGTGCAACCTATTGCAAGGATAGGTTTTAGGTATCCCCCTGTTTTGGCAGGGGGATAGGATCTCTCGATACTTAAAAGAAGTAGGAGAAATCTTTGCATTTTCAGACATATTACTACAGCTCATACCTTAGCATCAACAGCCACATACAAGACTTGTTTTTAAATCCTGGCAAGACTTACATTTTGACTGGAAACCTCATCCTTTTTTACATACTGATTCTTACATTCTCAAGGGAAATTCTAGTTTCACCTAGTCAACATTTTCTGATTATGATAATTCAAAAGAGAATTTCAAGGCAGTTCTGCTTACAGTATCAGCTTACAAAAGAATCGTTAAACAAATCAGCTCACTGTGGTCAGATTCTCAGTTTCTTCTTTCTCAAATACGCTATGTAAGTTTTAGGTCTAATCCTACATGGCACACTGGGGCTCCTCTGAAATTTTGCAACAATTGCTGACAGCAATACATAGGAAGTTGGCTGTGTGTTGCACGGAGGGTGCAGTAGTATTTCTAGGAAGGAGCTGAAGGCATTCATATCACAAAGATTGTCAAAAAACATCAGATTTCAATAGCAGTTTGTCAGCAGCTTTCTGCTGTTATCCTGCTCAGCTGTGCTCAAAACCGTGTCCAGAACAGTTTCTGCATCGTACTATATTTACTGTAATTCAGCAATAAATTGAAGTCTATTATTATATTTCACAGCCATCCTAAATTGCAAGTGATTTTGCAAGGCAATGGGGAAACAGACTTCTGTTGGAAGAATAAAGGCTTGAAAACGTATTACTCAGTTTTTAACAGTCGATCAGAATTTTTTCCATTTTTTTTCCCCCATAACTGACAATAACCCTTTCTTAAAGAGCACATATTTGCAGTTCTGTACTCTGGAGTTCTTGCCAGGCATCCCCTTCATCATCTACGCTTTTCCCAGGACAGTCCCTGGGACAAATTCTATCCTAGCCCATTGGCATGATTAATGTATAACCCCTGACATGCACAGGAAGCCTGCAGATTTCCTAATCAATGCTGGAATTTCACACTTTAGGCCTATCGGATCTTCTGGTATTTTCCCCAGTTGTGTTTCTGGAACTGTGTTTGGTGTAATTATTTACATGTGTGTTCTCATCCTTACCTGCCCTGTTCTGTCTGCTTGGAGGCAGTGTCTTACAAATGTTCACTGTTGCTCCCCACGGAGCTGAAAGAACGATGATCTACTTGCCATTTAGATGTTTTATAACTTCGGAAATGAAGTAAGTAAACAGTACAACACTACTTCTTATGGGGACATGTTTGTATGTGTTCTCTCTGAAATGGTCTGTGATTGCCATCGCCTCTCTGCTCATTCAGTCAAGGTCACTCAACAGCTCAATTACAAATATTGTTGCAATGGCATAAAATATTTAGCACATTTGAGAACTTGTCACTTTCCCAAGCTGTGTTGACACTCTGTAGGAAAACTGTAATCCTTCAAAGCGTGAAGTAAAAAAAAAATACATTCTCCAAGTTCTGCCATCATTTTGGCACCTGCTTAACTTTTAACAGTTGAATGGATTTAGTGATTTCACTCAAGTCTGCAAAACAGTATTAATAGGAAGGCTTTCATGGGTGCACTGAGGTGCTGAATATAAAGCCTGGACTGAAATATAATGGTGAAAGAATCAGACAGCTAAGGAGGACAACTCAGAGTACACACACACTAAAAGTGTAGCTAGCACTCTCCTTTCTCTGTTGACTTTAAAGGGAGCATGTGAGCTAGTTGCTTAAAACAATTCCATTAATTCTGTAGCTCTGAATTAAAAATTGTGCTTCGTGTTTGCCGTAGATCAGATATAACTAAAACTGTCATTCCTTCCTGCGTGTCACTCCGAGATTTGGTTAGCTCATGGAGTGGATGCAAGGAAAAAAATGTTCATTGTTATTATGATGCATTTGCCACAGAAAAATTTTCCTCTGATATTTATTTCCAAAGAATACTTTAAAAATGTCTCTCAAAAATAGTTCCCCTCAATCAGCATCTCTGTGAGGTTGGGGTAAAGACCACTGCTGTCTTTTCAAGACAGACAAAGTGCTCTAGCTGTGCAGAAGAAGGAAGGAAGACTGAGTCTGTGCAAAGGATCCCAGACTTTTTAATCTGAGCTCAGAAACACTGTTAATGAACTTTGATGTCAACATAATTCATGAGCTCAGTTTCTCTGTAACCAAAAGATCTAGAAAGGTTGGAACAATGTTTTGAATTCCAACATCAATTGTAATTTATCTTATTTAAAATAGGAAAGCCTCCTTGCTGTGTGATCTGAAGAAAATTCTTCCCTGGAAATCAGACATGATAATAAATCACTTCTTGGTTTTCTCACATGAATAATTTGTGTCTTGTTATGCAAAGCCTGGAAGCTAATTTGAAGTTAAGACCAGAAATTCACAAATAATCAGTGTTTCTCATTCTCAGATTTGCTTTTGAGAGAGGAAGAAGCACTCTGTGTAAGAATCCAAGCAGTATACTGAAGAGTGAAGGAACAAATACCTATTAAGTTAAAGCTTCAACACAGCAAGCGCTATAGCAAATGAAGTGATAGGAGCAAAATCACCTTGAGCTTCAGTCCTTCCCTCTGAATCTATATGTGTCCTAAGGAAAGAGAAATCATGGCATAACTGACTTCTGTACTGGAATGGAAGTGACTGCATGATAGGCAAGGTTGGGGTACTTTAAGCACTGAGTTGGAGAACACAGAAAATTGAATTTTTTTGGTGGAAAAGTAATAATTCAATCAGATAGTTTCCGGGTCATCTCCACTGCACCACACTCAAACAGTGACATAAGATTAAGAGTAAAAGGGAGATACAAATAAGCAGCTGGAGGGACAGCAGGGCAGAAGATTGCTTCTTCCATGGCTACTCTGTCTCGTTTCAGCTAAAACACACATCAAGCTTTGTATGACTATAGCCTGCATGCACTGTGGAAAAGCTATGAGAAAGAGTCTGACCTGTGGTTGTAAACACAGAAATCTGCCAAATGTTTTTTTTTTGCTCCTGAGACACCGCAATTTCTGGACCAGTCGGGCCACTTATTCCACCTGAAGCTTACTACCAGATGTTTCCTACTGGTTGCCTTACTTGTGCCCCACTCAGCCCCATGGTAGGCCTACTGAAAGTCTAAAGTATTAAGAATCGAAGATATTAGGTTCCCTCTTCTGACAGGCTTATAAATACTGCTGACATCAGGATTGCTAGGGCATATCTTTATTTACACTGGTATCCATAGAGCCCATTATGTTTTTGACAGTTTCAGAGTTTCTTATAAGAAAGACAAGAAAACTCATTGAGAGCATCCAAAAGAGGGCTTCAAAGATGGTGAAAGATCTTGAGGAGCAGCTGAGGTCCGTGGTGCGCTCAGCCCAGAGAAGGGCAGGCTGAGGGGAGGCCTGATGGCAGCTGCAGCTCCTCGCAGGGAGCAGAGGGCAGCGCTGAGCTCTGCTCTGTGTGACAGCGACAGGGAACGGCATGGAGCTGTGACAGGGGAGGACAGCTGGGGGTGAGGGAAAGGGTCTGCACCACAGGGTGGTGGGCATGGAACAACCTGCCCAGGGCTGTGGGCACGGCCCCGAGCTGCTGGAGCTCAAGGAGCAATCGCAGTAGTGTGCTGAGTGGCTTTTTTTTTTTTTTTTTTTCAGATTTCTTTGTTTTGTATGACATGGAGCTTTTCTAGCATATGTTAATTTATGCTTAAATCTCCTTTTTAGCAATTATTTATGGGTTTGCGGCGAGGCAATTCCTTCTGGACAAATGCATCCAAGAGAATTTATTACTTATGTGCAGGGGAAAACAACCATTTCTTGTTTGTGCTGATTGGTTTTGTTTTGCCACTGAACATTTCAAAAATATCCTGACACTGAAAGGAGTTTGGCCAAAGTACCATTGATAAAATGGAAAGAAAAAGTTCTCCTCATCTTTTTGAGTCGTTACAATCCTAGTGTCAGGTTCAGTCCTTTCTCTTTCACTGTGATACTGATTTCAGCTCACTGTTAAAAAAATGGATATCTTGCTACTAAC
Source organism: Lagopus leucura (assembly GCF_019238085.1). Lineage (NCBI taxonomy): Eukaryota > Metazoa > Chordata > Aves > Galliformes > Phasianidae > Lagopus > Lagopus leucura. Next base: position 6,872,672 of record NW_024962254.1, read on the forward strand.
TCAGTAATCTAATTCTGTTTGTACTAATAGAAATTCATGACGAGATTTTAAGATACTTCCTTACACATTTGTACAGGGCCTGTTGATTTTGATAACATAGCTAGTTATGTATGATAATGCATACCCAAAAGACAAGGTAGATATAATTTGTAGTTCAAGGTGTAATGTTTTATGCAGCTAATCTTGGTTCTAATTTAGATTATATTATGGTTTTACTATTTGTACTTTAGCAAATGCTTTGCTTGTGCTAGTTCAGATTGATCCTACCAGGGTTAGAACACTAAGGAAAACATAAATTGTACAGTAAATGAAGACAGACTACCAACAGGTGCTCACACCTGAGATTTTTTGAGCTATGAAGGTTCCATTTCCTGTCTGTTGATGGCAGATGAATATGAGTATATGGCTAATGACAGCATCTCCAAATTTTAAAGTGAAGCAAAATTATGTGGGAACCCTTGATTATGTTTCTGTTGCTGTATAGTTCTTATTTATAGATTTGCAGAATCATTAAGGTTGGAAAAGACCTCTAAGACTGTCTAAGTCCAACCATTGGCCTGTCACAATGATGCCCACTAAACTGTGTCACTCAGTGCCACATCTGTGTGTTTTCTGAATACCTTCAGACGCCCTGTCACAACTGCAGGGAGGGTATTCATGTGACGGTGTGCTCCCCCCATCCTGGAGTTGCATGATCAGCTATGAAAATGCCATTAGAAGTCTAATCTCTGTAAAGCACTGTTCTGCCTTCTTCACTGTGTTTTGGGAAGTGCTGTGTGCCATGTTATTTGCAATATGTGCCTCTTCTGCCATACACCATTATATACACTTCTTTTTTTTTTCTTTTTTAAGGACAAAGAAAATTTAATCAGATTTAATTACTATCTAATAAGTCATAAATCTCATTATTTGCTCATATTAATCACTATTACATTTCAGTAGTGCAGATTTCTGTGGAATTAACGTTCATGAAAATCAAACGAGGACAAATCAATGGGATTAATCTAACCTAATGTTAAACATTCACACTGCAAACAGGCTTTTCGTGTAATTAATCATTATGATCTACTTTTTATAATCCAAGGGAGACAAAAATAAGCATGTCTACAGTGAATCATGCAAACTGATTTAGGTGTCATCTGTTTCAGTATAGCTATATTACACATATGAAGTCAATCTTCTCTACCAAAATGAAAGAGACTAGCTCTGATATAAACGTTTCCACTGTAGAAATTTATATTTATAAATAAATATAAATTTATATTTATAAAAAAAAAAATTTATAATTTATATTTAATTTAATATTTATATTTATAAAAAATAAATTTATAATGTATAAATATAATTTATATTTATATTTATATATATAATTTATATAAACATGACTAATTCTAGTCATGTTTTCCAATATGTAAAAAAATGCTCTGATCATTGGATTTTTCTGACTCAGCTTTTGCCAGATCCAACTCCAATACAAGCACTCGACGCAATGTTCCATACTCTATTCACTACATACAGTGTGCTGTCAGGTCTAATTAATCATCTTCATGATCACTGTCCTTTCTCAACCTGATCTATCCACTGAGGGGATGTGTCTATTCTACCTGATATCTCTCATGGGATTATCTCATTGCCATTCCAAGAGCAGTTACGTTTGAAATTTGAGCAGCTTGGATCATTCTACGTCCAAAATCGCTGCCTAAGTGTTTTTGAAACAAATATGATTTCACTCTGTCTCACCTGTTGTTCAACTTCTGGTAATTTGTCATGAATGATGCTTCAAAAGCAGTTTTGAAAGAAGTCTTGCAATGTATTTAAACATCTGGATGATGTAGTAGTTGGTTAACATTTTCTTCCCTACGCAGATAAATGGCTTTTGACTCAAAGATGAGACTGATCAGTTCTCAGAGCTTGATTCTGGATGCATCTATACCATACATCATGCTAGACTAGCTGAAACATTTATATAGTATTACACAGTGCTTGGCAGATATATCCAGTTGGACCCTGCAAACAAGACAGTGTTAATTCATCACAGGACATGAGTTAATTACCTTGGTCTGTTGGCAGTGCTAATTAACCAGGACACAGTGACACACTTTCTTGGTTATTTCTATGCTGTTTCCAGAGGTAGCTCACGTGGCATAGTTCATAGATTCATGCACCTTTATCCTTTGCTCAGTGGAGATGTGCCCTGGAGCGTCCTGGCTCCTAATATGTATCACATTCTGGGTAATATCTTTAATTTCTATCTGATACAAATCCATGTAAAGCTCTGCTTCCTTATAAGAAAATTGGTCTTGATGTTACCTAAAATTTTTTGGGCTGTCATCTATTTTTCTTCAGAAAAGTTAATATAGTAGAAAACTATATGAGCATTAAAAAAAAAAACAAAACAAAACAAAAAAAAAAACATCTTTAGCCATAATTATAAATGATTTTGAAGTAACAAAGCCTTCATAATAACAAAACTACAGTAATTGGCTCAACTTGCGATTGTCTTTAACCAGAAACTAAATGCTTGCACTCTGGTAAGGTACTTATTTTACATGTATTACTGAATGTGAAATATATATTTAGATATATATGTAGAGATTAAAACACTGTTTTGCAAGAAACTGTTTGATTATAATAGAAGAAGACAGTTTTTGTCTTAAGGGAGTCTACACTTGGATAGACAAGAAAGATAAAAGAAACAGAAACAGAAAGGCCGGGGGTGTAATAACTCACCTAAGCTGATAGAGCAGATAAAGGGCAGAGCTATATTTTACTTCACCTTCCAAGTGATCTCTGTCTTTTCTTATATATTTTTTTTTCAAGACATTAAATTCATTCACTGATTTTTAAATTTTATGTGAATTTTGGGCTAATGAAGGACATAATAAATAATAAAGTAAGAACGCCCCAACACCTGCAGAAAGAAGTAAATTTAAACTAACTTATCAAATGCAAGCGTGCCGCTGGGCACTCTTCACTCTCAGGGGCTGCATGTGGATTCAACATCACCATGACTGCTGATTAAGCAGAACATGTGCTTGAGTCCCTTCAGCCTTTGAGACCCATAGAAAGCTTGGCATGTTCATTCCTACTTCATATTTTACCAGTGATTCAGCTTACTTTCTTCCAGACTGTGGAAAGGCTAGCCTGGTTCCTCCCTGGCTGGTTCAGCAAATACACTGAAAATATTCCTGGATCTTCTTCCCCTTGCCTCCAGACAACCATGGCAGCATGACAGAGCACACTCAGTTTACAGTATTTTAGGAACAGGGAGAAGTATATTACCTGCCCAGAAAGACAACTGTATCCTGGGCTGCATCAAAAGCATTCCTTGCTGGTTGAAACTAAGACAGCTGGTGAGATCTCACTTGGAGTACTGTGTCCAGATGTCAAGTCCTCAGAACAGGAGAGATGTGGACTTGTTGGAGCACATCCAAAGGAGGGCCACAAAAATGATTGAAGGAATGGAACGCCTCGACTACAAGGAGAGGCTGAGGGAGTTGGGGCTGTTCAGTCTGAAGAAAAGAAGGTTCCAGACGGACCTGAGAGTGGCCTTGCAGTATCTACAGGGGGACTGTGAGAAAGAAGGGGACAGACTTTTTAGCAGGGTCTATTGTGATAAGACAAGAGGAAGGGAGTTGGACTATATGACCTTTAAAGGTTCCTTGCAACTCAAAATATTATATGATTCTATGGTTCAATGACTCATGGCAAAGAAAATCCTGAATATCTGACCTTGTCATATAATTTTTCCTATTCCTTACTTTCATACAGCTAAAGACCAGGGGGGATTATTAAAGTAGGAGCAAGGACAAAACTGCTGTCACATTTACAGAGTTAAACACAAAGCAAAAGTGATTTTTAAATGTCCCCGACTGCTTAAATGCCCTAATCACGCAGTGGAATGCATAGTGTCACTATGGGAAAAGGCAGTTTTGGCTGCCTCAGCTGTGCTGTCACAAGTCATCATGTATTGTCTACTTACCTCCATACAGAGACTGGTCACATAATCTCAGATCACCATCCTGTGTCATTCTAGAGGAAGCAAGAGAAACAGCAGTGCTATCAATACTCACAGCCCCAAATAGCTTTGAGAACAGTTATTCATATAATGCTAATAGGTAACTCCATTGTCTAAACAAATGTAACCTCTTCGCTTGTCCTCACATTCCTGCTAGTGGGGAGAAATGGAGCAATTTCTTCCAACTTTCAGATTAGATCCTGCCTGCACATATAAGCAAGGCACACCTAAAAAAAGTGGCCCTTGAATCTTCTGAGAGAAGGAATTCACTCTAGTTATGGTCCTGACCCTGGCTGTGCACAAAACCTGATGCTTTAGAAGGTAGAGAGAGAAAAATAAGGTAAAAAAAGGCGAAAAAAAAAAAATCTAGACAGTCATCCTTGCAGGAAAAAAATGTTGTTTTACTGCCTGTTGAACACAAATGGATCAGTGTCTAGTTGACTGAAAGATGCCCCACGAAATCCACCCCTTGTTCAGTCCTTTCACTTTATTACAAGCCTGTTAAGTTGAACTAGGATAACACTTCTAAAATTCCTCTGAAACATAAAGAAAGTAGAAAATTAAAATTATGGAGATGATGAATTTGTGTGTATTTATATATACATTATACATTTCTAAATATATGTGAGCTCTATCTATCCAAATCTAAACTTCATCTCCCATTTTATTCCCAAAGTTAAAATAAAGTTTATTTTAAAACCTTATTTTTAAAGCAGACCTTGGAGCTCTAATTTTAAAAAATGATAGAAAAGTTGATACATCTCCTTATTTTGGGAAATTTTAGAAAGCATCCTAACCTAGTATGTTAGTAAAACATACTGGTCTTAATTAGGCGAGATTTAATGCTGGGAGAAAAAAATTAGCTCCTAACAAAGGATAATGTCTTATCTTGTAGGCATTTGACTTCCCATTAGCTGGGTCTTCACAATCTGGATGTCATCCACTAGCCCAGTAATCAGCTCCCTCCTCTGCGTAACACACTTAACACATTTCATACTAATAGGGGTTGAAAAGTTCATTAACATTCCAGTTCATGGAGTGAACTTATATATTAATAGCAGCAGAGTCTTCTAGTACAAGTTTATTCACAGATTTAACATGAGTTGGTAGTTAATGCACAGAATTGCATGCACATAGAATCACTGAATCACCAATGGTGGGGAACATCTCCAATATCAACCGTGATATTCTTCCCTCATATATTGTTGTCAATAACTGTCATTTTGCAATGCACAGTAAGATATAAAACAAACCAAAAAGTACAAACCATAAATTACTACTGCTAAAAAATTTCAGTACTAATTCTAATCACAGTCCTAAAAAGATTCAGATCTTTTGCCCACAGCTAATTAAGGGAACACATACAAGTAAACTGTCTGAAACCATTGTTTTGCCCATAGAAGCCTAAAATCCTAGCTTTCACTCAGTTCTGACTGTTCACATTCCCTCACCCTGAGGCACACTGTCCTCATAGCCTTGGCACATGAACTTTGATTTTCATCAGACTTAAATGTAAGGTGCAAGATTTATCAGTATGCTCAAGAGTTTCCTTGGCTTCCTTCTCTCTCTGAACCCATAAATGTGTAGAATATTCACAGATGTAGAACTACATTCATTCATTCCAAGGCCAGAAGAGGCCACCAAATCCATTCAAACTGTAGCTGGATTAAGGCATCTATTTTCTGACAGATACCCAATTTCATCTGAAAGACTTCAGGACACAGTGGAGTCCTTTGCAAATGCAGAGACATATTGCACAAGATCTTTCAATGCTTTAATTAACGTCACTAATAGGAAATTATGCCTTAATTTGCACGACTTAAGATTTCACATGCTGAATCTTGTTTTGCTTCTGCCAGTTTGGCTGAAAAATAGGCTCCTTCCATCATCATGTTCTTTCTGTGCACAGTTCAGTACAAGATAGAGGTCATCTGTTTTCATGTTACAAGGTCGTTTTCTAATCATTTTATAAGGATCTCTTTGAGTATGATTATTTCCACACCTTTCTTGAAGTGGATAGTATAAATGGGTAAGGTGCTCTATAGTGTCTCTGCTGCATTAACAAAAATTGCAGTTGGGCAGGTTCCCTGTTCATACATGAGGGATGGTTTTAATCCTTTGGATCACAGAATTACACTGAAAGCTCACAGAGAGGTGAGGACAATTTCAGAGTCTTCCTTACGTCCTTCCATCATTCTCCAGTCTTGCAAGGGTAGTGTTCCTCCTGTTTCTGTATTTAATCCAATTACCTTTTGATGCCTCACTAATTTCTGTCAACTGCAAATGTAACCAGCATATTCCCTAATACTCACAGCACCCTTCTAGAATAGAAGCGTTCCTTTCACACCTCTGGAAACTTTTTAGGGGAATACCTTTGCCTATGTGCAAAGAAGAAACTTAATCCAGGCTTTATGAGACCTCTGAGTCTTTGTTTGTTCCTTTGGATTGGGTATAGGATTAAGATCACTAACTTGGGTTGTCTAGACAAGTTGGACAGGATCACAGAGGAGTTGGATGCAACATGAAATCCAAGTTGCTTAATCCTGCCAAGGATTTACATGTAGTTAGTTATCTGTTACTCTGGTACAAAATGTTTGAGAAGAAATGTAAACACTTGGAGACTTAAAGCAGCTGAGTGCTATGAAGATCTGAAATCATCTTAGAATAAGGTTTTCAAAACAGATGATTTTTTTGGATCTGCATTGTGTATCTCGATTTTATGATGGCAGAAATCGCATGCCTGCTAAATCTGTGAGGAGCTAAATCTGTGTGGATCAAGTGGCTCACAGTGACTATCCACATTAATAGAAGGCAGCCACGGATGTCAGCACTGAACCCCCTACTCTTTTTTTCACTCCTTAATTGCTGGATCACATCCGGGTTTCTTTTGAACTTTTCTAACTTTTACCAAGGCTGTGACTGAAAATAGTTTTCAAGCTGTTCGTTACAGAATACTCCTAATACTCAATATGAATGAGACCACTTCACATTGGCTCTTTCTGCCTGCATAGGTCTTAGATGTTAACCCAACAGTCCCCCCAACACCTAAGAGTAGGCAATAAATGCTAACCACTGCTTTGCTGTGAATGCGCCACTCTCATGGGCTGCTACACAGGTCTAATATTATTTCAAGAGTTCAAAAAAGAAAAGCATTAATAAATACTTCTATTGAAGTATTAAATGCATTTATTATGCACAGAGCACAACTGATAAATAGTATGAATGCAGCTGGGTCACATCACCTATGATGAAATAAAGCTCCTAGCTCCTTTTTGTTCACTGCTGTATGTATAGCTGTCTATTTCCATCCAAAACTACAGAGGCTCACTGAAGAAAATATTGTTTCCCACATGTACTGTTTCTCTGACTGTTTATGTGCTGACACTTGCCAGCAAGGGAAGCCTCCTTTTGCAAATATCAACAGCATTTTGCAAGCTTTTGGTAAATGTGAAAAATCAACCACAAAATTTATTGTCTTCAAGTGCTGCTAACAGGTCTCCAGAATATCCATTTGCTGCGTTCTGAGACAAATTCACAACAAATCCGCTCTATGTGGATAAGACATTTAGGGACATGATTTAATAGTGGACTTGTGCTAGGTGAATGGTTGGACTGGATGAACTTGAAGGTCTTTTCCAACCTAAATAATTCTATGATTCCATAATCCCTGAGAACTGGTGACCTAACCAGTCTGTGCTGCTTCTCAGGGGCAGAGATCTATTCCTGCTCCCTTTTTTTGTTTAGCAGTGGAAGCATGGTCCAGTGGTCCTCAATTGCTGCCATGAATTGGGATCTTCAGGTGCTGCAGCTACCCTAATTGTCTCCAAGATTGCAGAACCTTCCCCCTATGCCTGGACCTGGATGAAGTGGGGATCTGCAGCTCATTCCTTTCCAGGGAAAACACAGGAGTGCTTTGAATGAGCACATTGACAATCTGCCTGTAGCAAAACAGGATGGCTGGGTAATTAGTAATTTATCTATGTCTGTCTGCACTCTCTCTTTACAGCAGAATAAGGACTTAGAGAAAACAGAAGCAAAATTGAATTGTTTAACTGTATATCTTCTTGAAAGGGATAAAATGTGACTGTGCTTCTTGCCAAGTTGTAGAGAGCATTTCCACTTGAAAAGCAACCAGTCTGGAACTTCAGAAAGCTGAAAGCATAAAGCGTGATTCTCTTCTGGTCTGTGGGGTGGGATTGAAGTTAATGAAATCAGGCAGATTTACACTCTCTGAGAACAGGGCCATTGGGTCACATCCTCAGCCTGTGTCCAGCTTTGCCATGGCAAGCTGTTTTGCACTTTATGAAGGAGCAGCAAGAGAGGTGTGCTCTGCCACCTTCCCTGTCAAATGATGAATGCACCGATAACATACTGGGACACACAAATAAACCCAGTATGACTGATACAAACATTTCCTAATGTCATCTAATCAGCATATGTCCTTCCAGATACTTAAAGTAGGTAGTGAATGGATATTCAGCAAAGAAGGTGGCAGTGAGTGGGCTACAGGCAGCAAAACATCTCCTTTCTCTCCCCTGCCTCAGGAGCTTAGGGAATGAAGAATCAGGGACACCAGCACAGCTTAGCTGACTTGCTCTGTGGCTTGGTCACCTCATCCCATCTTCAGCTGTGAATCAAACTGTGTACAGAAATTGGAGTCAACAGGTCCCTTGGTTTTATGGCTTGTTTTTCTGAATTTTCTTGCTCAGCAGGCCTCTAAAAGGTCAGATTTGTCCCATATGTCAATCTTATCTAATCTACAGACGAAATCCTATCCAGCCTCTAAATATCCATTCCTATTCATCTATTCTTCCTCTCCCTCAAAGGAGAGGAGAATGAGAGAAAATTCATATGTATGTTATAAAGTATATGACTTTTATTATACCTATCACATTCTTCTCTGTGCAGCTATTTACCTAAACAAGTTTTTAAAGAAACCTTACCATCTCTATATTCTCTTCCAAACACACCTTTAAAGTAAAGTATCAAATGATTTTTTTTTTTCCTCCCAGCAATAGACTCACTGCTTCAAAAAATATTCACAATGCTTATGTAACCACCACATGGTTATCTGTGTGAAGGATTACTGCAGCTCTGTGTACATGCTGGCCTTCAGAGGTCAGTCTCCATGGACCCATTCATCTTGACTATGGCACTGCTTCAGCTCCCCATTTCAACAATGATAGCTGACACATTTTACTTTCCTTCCATCTTTGTCTCAAGAAAGGCAAGAAGGAACAAGTTTTGCAATTTTTTCAGATCAATTTCTGCAATTCTTATTCGCAAGCATGTAAAAGTTTTCCAGAAACATCTCTCTTCTACGCTTAGGGCACAGAGCACTTCATTGACTTGCCCAAGGCTATAGAGGAAATATGTGGCTAATTTGTTAAATGAATAAATTTCTATATTCCTATTTATACCACTAAGACCTTTTTTTTCTCTTTCTAATCAAAATTAGCACTTGTTTGTATAATTGTTATGAAGAGAAACAGGAACTATGGTGAGATGCTAATGTCGATATCCACACTGCACACTGCACACAGCCCTGCACACTGACTTGTCCCAGTTCTAGATTCTGCTCTTAGAAACATGAAAATATTGAAAATTGAGTTTCTGAGGTCTTGGAGAACCTAGGACTAAAGGTGCAGTACTTTTGTAGATGTTTCTATGGGTGAGTTATTCTCTGGATCAAGTGGCAGAAAGAATCACAGAATCACAGCATTGTAGGGGTTGGAAGGGACCTCCAGAGATCATCGAGTCCAACCCCCTGCCAAAGCAGGTTCCCTACACCAGGTCACACAAGTAGGCATCCAGGCAGGTCTTCAACATCTCCAGAGAAGGAGACTCCACGACCTCCCTGGGCAGCCTGTTCCAGTGCTCCGTCACCCTCACAGTAAAGAAGTTCTTGCGCACATTCGTTCGAAACTTCCTATGCTGTAGTTTCTGTCCGTTTCCCCTTGTTCTGTCTCCACGCACTGATGAAAACAGTCTGGCCTTGCCACTCTGCCCCCCACACCTTAGATATTTATAGACCTGGATCAGATCCCCTCTCAGTCTTCTTTTCTCAAGGCTGAACAGACCCAGTTCACTCAGCCTTTCCTCATAGGAGAGATGCTCCAGGCCCTTCACCATCTTCGTGGCCCTCCGCTGGACTCTTTCCAAGAGATCCCTGTCTTTTTTGTACTGGGGAGCCCAGAACTGGACGCAGTACTCCAGATGAGGCCTGACCAGGGCAAAGTGGAGAGGGAGGATCACCTCCCTCAACCTGCTGGCCACACTCTTTTTAATGCACCCCAGGATGCCATTGGCCTTTTTGGCCACAAGGGCACACTGCTGGCTCATGGCCAACCTGTCGTCCACCAGGACACCCAGGTCCCTTTCTGCAGAGCTCCTCTCCAGCAGATCATCCCCCAACCTGTACTGGTGCATGCAATTATTCCTCCCCAGATGACTCTACACTTGCTTTTGTTGAACCTCATCCGGTATTTTTCTGCCCAGCTCTCCAGCCTATCCAGGTCTTGCTGAATGGCAGCACAGCCTTCAGGCATGTCAGCCAATCCTCCCAACTTCGTATCATCAGCAAACTTGCTGAGGGTGGCCACTATCCCCTCATCAAGGTCATTGATGAAGATGTTGAGCAAGACTGGACAGACCCAGCACCGACCTGAGGAGCACTGCTAGTTACAGGTCTCCAACCGGACTCTGCACCGCCAATGACGACCCTCTGTGCTCTGCCAGTCAGCCAGTTCTCAACCCACCTCACTGTCCACTCATCTATCCCACACATCTTCAGCTTTGTTATAAGGATGTTGTGGGAGACAGTATCAAACGCCTTGCTGAAATCAAGGTAGGCTACATCCACTGCTCTCCCTCCATCCACTCAGCCAGAGACATCATAGAAGGCTACCAGGTTGGTCAAGCATGACTTCCCCCTGGTGAACCCATGCTGACTACTCCTGACAATATCCTTTTCTTCCAGTTGTCTGGAGATGGCATCCAGCACAAGCTGTTCCATCACCTTTCCAGGGACAGAGGTGAGGCTGACTAGCCTGTAATTGCCTGGATCTTCCTTCTTGCCCTTTTAATCCCTGTTCATGATGGGGGGAGGTCACTGCACTTTGCCTTGGTCTCTGCATGAGGGTGAATTTAATCTATGGCAGTTGCAGATAATTGTTTCTAAAATTAGTCTTAAGTATTGCTGTTATTAACAACCACTGAAATGATTCTTAGTGGAATTTCTGCAGCTTTTTAGACCACAGTCAATGCTTTTAACTTTAATGAATCATCTGTGTTTCCAAACATTGTCCTCTTTATCATCCCTGCATCTCCTCTGTCATGTCTTTTATGTTTTCCTCTCAACTCTTTGTTTACTTTCCATCTTTAGTTTAAGAAACACAAGCATATAAGAAAGATGCTTTACTTTCACAGAGCTCATTGAACCTTATCAGAAGTAGTTAGCTAATTTCTGCTAGGAAAATCTAATTTTTGTAGAACAGTTGTGCCATCAGCTACAAATACATTTATAAACCAACATTTGAATGCAAGTGACAAGACAGCATCTCGGTTCAGGTTGTGTTTGTATCTCTGAGTCCTTTCCTTACAATATCTTGGGTTTGAAAAACAAACACAGCAGTCTTTCTTTTCAAAAAATCCCAGAAGGAAGACCTCCCTCTTTCTAGCCTTTCCCCACGTTCTCATCATGCCTTGAGAATCTGAAATTCAGTTCTTCCGTCAGCCTGGAAAGCTTCAAATCTACTCCTTTCAAAGTAGCGATTTGGGGAGACAGCTTATTTGGAAGTAGGAGGGGAAGAAGGCAGTTGCTAGTAATGTTACTCTGCTATGCAAAGAATAATTCAAGAACCACAAAGGTAGAGAAAGTTCATCTACAAAACTTTAATCCTCTGTTAGAAAGCAGGAAACTGTTCCTGGACATATTTCCAGAACAGTTTATACATTCTACTTAAAACAGCAACATAATAAAAAGTGTAAACAGTCCTGAACACAGGAAGTGGAAGGTAGTCACAATAATTTACATAATCTTTCACTCAAAAAAGAAGTTCATTTGATTGTTGTGATTTCTTTTATATTTGATCTAGTCCATGCTTATTATTTTAGTTCCTAAGGTATATACCCTGAAAATTAACGTACTGTCTTGGTAAATCCAGGACTGAAAAGGAGTGTTGGGGATGCAATAAAGATCTCTCAAATTCTAGTTCTACTAACTCATCTGTTGTGTACATAAAATAAACTTGTTTCTGTTATGTTTACAAGGAAAGCAGTGCCCATGCCTTTTTGAGCAGCATAGTCTTGTCAGTCAGACTCAGGCTGAGATTTTTGGCCAGGTTGAATTACTCAAGAGAGTAACAGTAAGAATTACATAGCTGAGACTTACCTTCCTTAGTTTGAGGTCTTTACAGTGTAGACATTTACTTCTGAATGCATCCCATGAGCTCCTTTTTAAAGTCAATATGAGAAACAGACAATTTCAGAGCAAGGTTCATTTGAACTGTTTTTCATGAGATTATTTTCTGAGCTCACTAATGCCAAAGACAATGATCCAGTCACTTTTCCTTGGTTACTTGTTTGCTAGATCGGCAAGTTAAATTAACTCACAAAGGGATGCCAATAGGAGAGATGAAGATAAGCATGAACAGAGGTAAGCAGCTAGATTATGCATCCTATCTTTTCAAACTGCAGCCTTTGACACCTAAATTCTGTTTATCTGCCTATTTAGATGTTGCATTTGACTCATAGAACTGCAGTTTTGAAAACAACATTCTCATCTGTTTTTGTTTAAGGGGATAAATAATTTGACATAAGCACTGTTATTTCCAAATCAAATGAAGTGAATGCATGGAATATTGCAATTTTTACAGCAGAGATGAAAGTATGAATGAGAATGGGGAAAGATATTGAATTGATTTAATGATAATACATGTAAATTTTACTTGTAAATATTTAAGTTATCTCTGAAAAATGAATTACATATTTGGCTTATTAAACTTCTGGAAAGAAGAGGTAAGGGACATCTTGTCAGCTCAGAACCAGTCCTAGTCAAAGTCTCATTGAATACAATGGATTACTTTCAAAGTAAACTGAAGAAGCAATTTGAAAAGGAATTTCAAAGCATTTGTTGTTTGAATGAATATGTATTTGAAAGGTGGTTCATACAGTACTTGTTCAGCATAATCACCACAGTTATATACACAGTACTTTGCAAACTGAAGATATAATGCAAATAGGTAAAGGTTTCATTTTACTTTTACTTTGGGATGTATGTTTTGCACATAGGCAGAGATATAGCTATGGAATATTTTGCTGACAGCATGTCCAGTCTTCTCTATCTTATCCAGATCTGAGCAAACTCCAAAGAAGAAACTACAATTTATGCACTGCTGAAAGGCAGAATACATTAGCTCAGGCTCTGAAGTACAGTCACATACCTACCAGCCCTCTGGTTTGGAGCTGGCAACTGCTGCCACAGGTCTGTAATTACAAACACTTGAAAAACAAAATTAACATAGGAAAATTAACATAGGAATTTATTCCCTGAAAAAAATATGTTCCAGATTTTTTTAGAGTCTGTAAATATATCTGAGTAACTAAATTCAAGCTTGGAAAAAGTCTCTCTTGAAAGAATTCACCTCTCTCACAGGGGTATTCGAAGAACTGGTTCAACCTAGACATGCAATATACATTAGAATTTCTAGACAAAAGTCTCTGTATGTTCAGAATTATATTACAATGAATTAGCTCAGTATGCTGCGAGCGTCATTGCAATTTTAATGAAATCAATTTAATTTGAATCTGTAAGCAGTTGCTGAGAGACAGCAGTTCCTACTCCCACCTGTAAAGGAAACCAGACCCTAACAGAACTTTGAGAGATGTGCGGATGTGATAAAGGTTGCACAAAACTATCTTCCAAAATGAGCACGGGAATGCTTGAATTGTATCTCTTCCCAGGCATGATTCATGCTAATTCTTGAAGAAGCTTTTGTTGTTTTTTTAACAATAGCACTGACATTAGTTAAGTACTCGTAGTAAGCATTAGTTGGGCTTGCATTTAATCTGTTCACTGATAAAGGTATGCGTTGTGAATACTGTTACCCTGATCTGAAATCCAAAGCCCAGCTCCCATGCCATGGATAGTTTGGACAGTGCAATTAATTGGACTCTGAGGAAATTGCATCCAACATAATTAAAGAGTAAATTTAGAATGGAAAGGAAGCATTCTTTAACAGAGTGGAAGGAAAGGATGTGTTACCAGCCTGAAATTTAAGTAACAGGAAAAATATGATAGGTGAGATGAGAGGTTAGACAGAGGTAGAGTTCTGCAAAAAGGGGCTGGAGAAAGGAAAGAAGGCTTCTTGGGACATAGGAAATTATCCATCTGTAGATTATGATCGCATCTCCCAGGTCCGTGCCACAGCCCCAGAGCTACTGAGCTCTGTTCCCTTCTTCTGCCTGGCTTCCATCCCGCTTCAGTATGGAAATTGCTTCAATATGGAAAATTTCAGCAGGAGAAGTGCAACCTCTGTGTGCTGGGAAACAACTGCAGGCTTGGAAACTGTGGTCCTTCCTGGTAGATAAAAGATGCTGGCATTTTACTCCACCAGCAAGTCATATGAACTATTGATTTAATGTGCAAGTCTGAGGTAACTGTGCTGAAAAGAAGAATGTATATGTGTTAAAAAATAAAGAACAATAATGTCTCTTCTAGTCTTGAAAAGTACTGCTGAGGGCATGTAGTGTGCCCATAGTGGTAGCAAATGATAGCTAAGCTTCCTAAGAAGTTATCTAGCTCTGCTTGTATAGGAATTCGGGATGAATACTGACTTAAGAATTTTCCTGTGACCTGGTACTGAGTCACCCACTACTGTCCTCTACAAACTATTCTGCTTTCCTTATCAGTTCCTATGGTTTAGCTTCAGTTGCTCCTCATACAATTCTATTAAAGTGGAAATTCCATTTAGAGGTGCTTGCGTCTTCCTCTAACACAGGACAGGAGTTTCTGCTCATGGGTTAGGGGCACCTAAAACTTGATGACATATGTCAGTCACACAAAGACTTTATGACAATAGATTTGGTAATGACTGTGAGATGTTTAGGTAGTTTGGAAGTGGAAGTCTCAAGGTGATTTAAATGTGAGTTTTAAAGCAGAACCTCTGTTTCAGGCTCTCTAGGGCCCACACCTCCTACATCCAGGTCCCCAGTGCAGGAATGAACAGCCCCAGCATTAGTTCTCCTCATCAGCAGAAGTCACAGTTACTTCCAAACCAGCTCAGTTCTATTTGGAGGCTTTGGGTTAATGCTATCTGGTATGGGACAAAGCCTTTATTCTAACACTTCCCTTTTAACTGATCAACCGGGAGTGAGCCTGCATAAAACTCTCCACCAGAGTGACACCTGGATCCACTACTGGTTCTCATCTTGCTTCTACATTGCTGTCATTACGTTTCTTTTAATCTCCTGTGGCCCCTTGTGTTTGAGCATTAACTGGTGCCATTATTGCTGAGCTGTGTAATTACACAGCGTGTCTCTCAGTAGCACTAAATGTCTAATTATGAAGTTCTCCGAAGTAGAAGGACGAACAACTATTCAGTGTTTGCAGCTAGCAGAGTTTTGTTGTATGCACGATCCATACCACTTAGTTTACTGCCTACTTAACTTTCCATAAAGTGTAATTACGTTCTGGGTAGAGTTAGAAGACACATGGAGTCTAATATATTAGCTACACTTCTTATTCATAAGAAAACGAAGACTCTGCATCAAGTTAATGCCAACATTTTCCTTTGGAAATAGCACAAATAATTTGTCACTGCTCATTACTCTCACACTACTAAACCACTGCTGGCTTTTGAAAAGACAGTTTCTAAAATGATCCAGAAGAGCTGACTGCTGGTTTTAGTATTGTAATGTTTAAAAGACCCAAACAATTCAAGATTTACACATTTAACCCAAGCAAACAGAAGATCTTTCTTTTTGCATTTGTCTTTCTGGCATACATGGATTTTTTTCTTTCCTTCTGAAGGATGAAGAGTTCCCAGTGGAACATGGAGAGCAGAGGGCCAGTGCAAGGCCTCTGTTTAAGCAGGGTGCAGACATTTGTCTTTAGAGCAGAGAGCAGGCTGACCTGAGCCTTTTAGCAACGACAGGAATGTTATGCTTTGGAGGCAGACACCAGCAGATGTTAGGCCACATCGCGTGAGAGGCTTTCACAAACCCAGAGGTTTCTCTGTCTGAAGAGACAAGCTGGGCAAATGGAGATAAAAGAACTTCTCAAGGTCACAAATAAGACCCTTGTAGACGAAAAAGGAATAAAAGCGAGATTTTCTAAATGCTGTGTTTGTGCTGGCTCCACTTGAGCATGCTGTTTAGTCTCCCTATAGCCTCTCTAGCCCATCTCAAACTAATTAGTGACCCACTGCCAACCGTTTGTTTTCTTTTAAATTCAGCTCAATTCATCCATCACTATACATGTGTTTGAAGCAGTCACTCTCCACGCAGAGTGCTTCTGCATCAGCAGGGCAGGAAAGGGGAACCAGCGAAGTTGTACTGGGGAGCAGGCAGTTGAACACTCACAGACTGTGAGATCTGATTGCTGTGTCACTTATGGCTTACCCAAACTACATGAGTGTTCCTTTCTAAAACGGTAACAGCAGCTCTCCCTCTCTCACATTCCCAGGTGTGAATGGCTAGCTGGAGCCAGATCTGCTGCAGCTCTATGGCAGATACTATGGGCAGAGGGACTCCCCTTTCCTCCTCTTTTACCTTGGAGCCACAGCTTCCACTGAGAAGAGAAGCAAGAAGGCTTTCTTGCATATCTTAACAGAGCTGAGAGACATTGTCTCAGTGAGCTCACAATATTTAGATTCTCTCAAAGAAAGATGAATTACACAAGACTGGATCTTCAGTCTCATGTCCCAATCCCTTCCTTTTGATGTATTGACACAAATGATGATTCTTATGGGTACCTTCCAACATGTGATATTCTATGATTTTAAATGGTGACCACTGAAATCAGGCTCGGTGTTATGGGAGTTTCAGCCCAACATCAGCAAACTCAGAGCAAACTGGGGAAAACAGGAACTGACTCTAAAGTGATTTTTTCTACTATAGACTGAAACACTTTGTTAGACTGCTGGTGTTTCTTCACTCTACATTTTCCCTGCTGCAGCATATCGCTTTGCTCTACGAACTCACAACAACTATGGATGGCAGTGCTGCAAATAAAGAGATTCAATTTGAAAACTGCATCCAGTTCAACTTGAAAACTGCATTAAGTTCTGTATCCCCCAACACAAGAAGGACATAGAACTGCTGGAGCATGTCCAGAGGAGGGCCACAAAGATGATCAGAGGGCTGGAGCACCTCTCCTACAAGGACAGGCTGAGAGAGATGGGGCTCTTCAACCTGGAGAAGAGGAGGCTTCAAGGAGACCAGAGAGTGGCTTTCTGGTACCTGAATAGGGCCTACAGGACCGGGGAGGGACTTTTTAGTAGGGCAGGAAGTGAGAGGACAAGGGAAAATGGATTTAGAGTGGAAGGAGGTAGATTTAGACTAGATATTAGGAAGAAATTCTTTACTGTGAGGATAGTGAGACACCGGAACAGATTGCCTAAAGGGGTTGTGGATGCCCCCTCCCTGGAGGCGTTCAAGGGCAGGATGAATGTGGCTGCGATAGAGGGAGGTGTTCCTGCCTATAGCAGGGGGGTTGGAACTGCCTGATCTTAAAGGTACCTTCCAACCCAAACCATTCTATGATTCTATAATTCTGTAATTCTATCAACCTATGATTTCCATCCTAAAAAGTAAACTGTAATTGTCCATCTCAGTTTCACAGATTGTAGAGACATGGAAAAGAAAAAAAAAAAAAAAGAAGAGTATTTTCTATCTCTTGTTTTCCTGTATTTTGCTTCTGAGTCACTACTTTTCATGTCATGCTCCTTTTCCCTCTTTCTCATCTGCCTTTTCTTTTGCCTTACAAAGAAAATCTTTTCACTTTCAGAACATGTATCCTTCTCTTTTTCCCACTGTTGCTTTTCACTTGAATATTCACTCAGAAGGACTCAGTGTGGTACTAGCTCTCATTATTATATCCATGTCTCACTTCAGCTGAATTAATATTTCCATATTTTTAAAGAGGTAAGCTTCAATTTGTCTAGGGCATGCTGATGACGTGCTAAATTGAGGCATACAAAAAGTCTCCCAAGAGCTGTAGGAAATTCAGATAACAGACAGTAACTGCTCATTTCAAAAGTCTTCTCATAATTATTCCTGATCCAGATATCAGGAAAAAGACCCTCACTTAACTCTCTTTGCTTACCTGCCTTGCATCACATTCAAGCACATTGTGTAGGACTCTACAGCTTTATGTACTGCAGCACAGTCTCATCAATTGTGATCAAGTTTCCTTGCATGTTTTGAGTATCTTTTTTCAGCAGTGGATCTGAAACACGGTCAGAGCTGAAACAACTACCAGCAATGGCACACGAGGAGAAAAGAACAGCATGAAAGCCTTAAGTACAGTAATAGTGCTTATCAACAACATGGCCTGTCAATATGTGGACCTTAAAATGTTGCTTTGAATGTCAAATAATAGTCTTATCCCCACCAGAAACACATAGGAAAACACTGAATTGAAGCAACTACTAACTTCAATAGCTTCTAATTTAAGATGACTGACTTTTCCCATTAAAACCACTTTTATTTTAATTGGAGATTGTTTTCCTCCAAAAATGACTTCCATCACATATTTCTTTGCTTTGCAATCAGTCCACACTCCAAACCTAAACTTATTGTTCCTCCCTCCCAAGAATCAAATTTTATTTGAAAAGTAATAATTTCTAAATGGAAATTTTAAATTACAATTTTCTGTGAGCAAGCCACATCCAAATTATTTTACAGTTTTCTATGCCTTTCAATAATGCTTTGTTCCTAGGCAATAGTTCCTCATGTCTGGTTAGTTATTCTTCATCAGACTTCTGAATACCACGTGCTCTGTAAAATTACTACTGTTCTTACAGCAATGCTCAGTCAGTTTTGAACTGCAGGCTCTGGTTCCTCTCACACACCTTGATGTTCTGTAGATTTATCTGCTTGCTTAATTGTACGAGGTATGGCAAGTTCCACTTCCATCAAATTTCACAGAAATGTTTTCAGAATCATGATCTAAGATCAAATTTGACAACATTTGATGCCAACCAGTTAAAATGTCTAAAAAGGTAAGGGGAAGAAGGTGACTATATTTCAGGATGAATTAAATAAGAGGCAAAAGAAATTCTAAGTAACACTAGTTGAGTAAGGTCTTATGCAAGAATCTTTTATAGGTAAGGACCAAAAGAAGTTTGACAACTGAAAGGAAGAACAACAAAGCAACAGTATCTGAAGTTGTTCCTAATATGCTAGGTTTCATGGCATCACTTCCAGCAACTCAGTGGTTCCCACTTTGCCCAGAAATGAGAGTTGTGTATTCAGTTGAATTACTGGATAAAAAGGCTTATTGAAGGAAACATTTTCGGCTTAGCATGCTGAATAAAGTCCTGTCTTACTATGAGATAAAGAGAAATCTGCTGCCACTGAAGATGTTCTTCAGTGATAAAAGTAAATACAAACAGGCCAACAAACAAGAACTGAATCCCCTGAAATACAAGGTTATTTGCAGACTGAAAAATAAAACTGACTCAGAGGTCAGCTTATTACTTGCTTTTCATTCTTTAAAAAGTGTCATAAAGATCACTGGATCACTAGTATTATTCTTACACTTCTTATTTAGAAATAGAGACTTCAGTACAAAAACTCAGTGTTCCTTTAGCAGTTTTTACAACTTAGTGTAACTTATATGCATCCCAGTTCAGTTTCTAGTATGTAAGGTTTTCTTTCCTCTCAGGATCTTCCGAAAAGACTAATGACTTTGATCATGACTGGGATAAGAGGGAGAAGGAGGTCAAGGAGATTCTAGCTGACTATATACTTACTGCTAGAGATTTTCCCTTCAGTGAGAGCAAAAAGCTATTCCTAAACATGTGCTGAAGATGAAATCACACATGGGATATGATATTTCTTCATCTGTTACTTAAAAGCAGTCAGTATGGGAAGCGGATTTTTTTATAGCCCTTAATGAATAGACTACTGCAGTGCAATCTTCCCTTGTCTCCCACAGCTGCTGTCATCATAGAGAGTAGCAGTAGTCACCAGTCTTTAAACCCCAAACTATGTTTCTATTCAAAAATAAAAGAAATCAAAGATCATTGTAATATTGTATAGTAATACTGTAAATATAGTAATATTTAGATAGAAGGCACTGTTTTTACACCTAGATCTCCTGGAAACACAATGCAGAGAGTTATTTCCTCCCACTGGATCATAAGATCAATCGGGTTATTGGCCATGGAAAGGAAAAATTGCTTCAACACAGTGTAAATGACTCTGCTTCTCTTGCAAACAGTATTATTCCCTGAGGACATTTCTACTTGTCAGATCCATCTATCATAGAAAGATGAGTCAAGTCAACACATGTCAAGAAGAGATCATCATGACTGTAAAGAATGCAACTCCACTGTGATTTGTGGCTGGTTTTGCACAGTTCTCACTTCTCTATCATGTCTATTTCTGCCAATCCTAGTGCCTGAGTTAATTCCTATTCTATATGTTGTAATGGGAATGCTGTGATGCTTAGTGCTGTACAAACAGTAAAAATACCCTCTTTGCCCTGGGAAACTTCTTATTGTAATTTTTCATCTAAGTGGTAAAACTTCCCATGGCTTTTCTGGGGCTTGAACAGACCTCATGACATATAGGATCTCAGAACATACAGTTAGGAAGCAGATCTAATTCTTTGAACTTATTTATTCTTAATCTGGTCTAAGGCAGACTGATGCCAAAAACAGTTTCCTGTTGCCTACCACCTGCCTTGGTCATGCAGTTCTGACTTCTCCATTGGGTTGACATTATTTTGGCTGCTGTACTTGCTGTTCTGAATACCAGAGTGACCATTTTTCATTAAAATTAGAAATCTGTTTGTTTCACCCCTGGGTTCCATTATCCCTGAAGTGAAGTGTGACAGCAGAAAGAACACAATCTTGGCTGGGAACATGTAGAAGTAGAGATGAGGAGGACTCCACCAATTATCATAACATAATGTGAAACCCCAATTGCTCAATTGCAACCTAGATGAAGCACACAGGGAAGTGTTTAACTGCCTTTGCCCTCTTGGAGTTCAGGGGCTGCTTTATTCTACAGGATTATGTAACCCTCCTAAGCAGCACTAGTTATCCTCTGATTGTAGGACCCAGGATCTATATCGTCTTAAAAAACCCTTCTCAGTTTGGTCTCTCATGCTGGGATCCCAGAAGGGCAACACTGTTATTATACTGCATGACCAGAGCCCCTTTTCAACTGAGTAGGTGTACAGTAGTTGTTTTAAAAGGGGAAAAAAAAAAAAAAAGATTCTGACTACATGCTCATACTTCTTAAAATTCCTCTCCTCCTTAAAGCAGTAAAATTGACAAAATTTTGGGAAATGTTAATGTTACATTTGGAGTCAAACACATAACTTAGAATAAGTTAAAATGTGTAAGTAATTTTAAAAAGCTAGTCCTATGAACACTTGTAGTATCAATAACTGTAAATGTATAGGGCTAATAGCTGAGCATTACAGTGAAAAGCAGCAGGAAGTAAGAAGGAAGAAAAAAAAGGATTTGCTGTTTTGGCATCTCAGTAATAGAGGGGAAGGAAGGTAGGTGCAAAATTTGTTCAGTCAAAAAAATAATATTTGATAATATTTGTGGCATCACTTCTCAAAAGGATCATGTCATAAAACTGAAAAATTAAATAACTTTTATATATATTAATATTGAGAGCTATTAGTTATTCCTAAATGTGCATGAGTAAATGTTCTCCATAAAAATGAAGTCTTAAAGTGCTGGGCATAAAGAGGAAAATAAGAATGAAGACATCTTTGAGCGACAAGATCCTTCTATAATTCCATATGCTGTATAAACACTACTGTTAAATTTCAGAAAGAAAAAAAGCCAAAGTACAGGTACAATAGCTGTCAGTGTAGGGTTAAGGTGAGACAGTTGGCAGCTCTGTTAGCTGTAACAGAGTGGATAAGGCCAGGCAGAGTGCCTAGCTAAGCAGAAATTAGATCACAGAATCACAGAACGGCTGACATGGGAAGGCACCTCTGGAGATGATGTCATGCAACTCCCTGCTCAAAGCAGTGCCTTTGAGAGCAGGCTGCTCAGGGCACTGCCCAGGTGGGCACCAAGTACCTCAAGGGTGAAGAATCATAAACCTCTCTGGACAGTCTCTTCCAGCTCCCTTACAGTTTAATAAAGTAAATAAATAAATGAATTGGAATTTATTGCGATTCAGATTGCAATTAGACCTCTCACTGGTTACTCCCTGCCAATAGGGGCGAGTACTGCTGCCACCTCTGATTGCCCTCTGTGCTTGCTGCACATCAAGAAGAACCTTTCTTGAGCTTGGAGGAAGTCAACCTTGAAAATCAACCAGCTCTAATTAATCTGACCTCTCCAGGACTAATTTCCAGAGAATATCTCCCTGAAAAGGCCAAAGTCCAGGTAGCAGTCCTGACTGTTACCCTGCTCATTCCTCAAAGATACCTGAAATTCACCATTTCATGGTCCCCACAGATTCCTTAGTTTTCACCCCCTTGACTTGCTCTTTGTTGTCTGTAAGTGTCAGAACTAGGACAGCATCTCTCATCACTGATTCATCAATCACTTGTGCTAAGAAGCTGCTGACATCACACTTCAGAAACATTCAGGGTTGCATGTGTCGTGTTGGGCTGTTCTTCAGCAGCTTCTCTTGGATTTCAGGGTCCTGACCTTGCTTTTTGCCAGGCGCAGGTTCCTCAAGATCACAAACTCTGCTAGATGGACTGGAAGTGTGTGTATGGGGGGGGGGGGAGGGAACGGGCCACAGGGGTGGCTTCTTCTGACAGAGGAGTCTGGGTACAAAGGCATAACTGGGAAGCAGCCCTCTAACTAGATGGAGGGGCAGGAATAGGAAGACACTTGGCTTCTCTATCAACAACTCCTATATGTGCTGGAAGCTTAAATCAAGATGGGAGAGACAGAAGTCTAACATGGCAAGAAGCATTTAATTATGCTTCCTCCACCTTCACCTGGTTCTGTAGTTGCCAATCAGCCATCCAAGAATGACCCTGAGAGACTTTATTTTCTTTATATTCTTCCTCCTTGTAGATTTTTGGGAAAGTTTTCGTTACAGGATAAAGCTTTTCTTCCAGAAATCAAGTAGCTGCAACATCCAAGAAAGTGGCAAAAAAAGGCTGTCCCTATGGTTATGTCTTCACATCTTTCAGCAGTTTTGGAATTTACTGAACTGCAGACTGCATCTGGGCCTACATTATTGCTTTAAATTTTGCAATCATTTTTTATTGTTTTAATCATTTATTCATTAAAAGCCCAATGGAGTCCTCAAAGCAAAGTCAAGAATAGTAAAAAAAATAGTAGCAATGCTTGCCCTTTTGTGGAGGTGCAGCAGCCACAAGGAATTGTGACCTCTACCTGAGTAGCTGACAAAAAAAAAAAAAAAGACATTTTGAGGTAATATTCATCTGAAGGCACTTAAGGGTTGAACAAAAATGTTTTGCTGTTTCACAAATACTGTGCATGTTTCAGGATATAACAAAATATTTAATGAGCATATAAAACAATAACAGGATGCAACACATCATTATAGGCAAAATACTTGGAACACAATGTGAAATCGTAGCAAATCCCATCTTTCCCCCAACTCACCCCGTTCCAGCCATCATCATAAAGATACTTATTCTACATAAAGGCAGTCAGTTCTTGATTATGCGTAAGTACATTAGCAGCCTGCTCAATAATACAGACCACATTTCTTCCCTAACACCATAGTCTGGAAAAATGTCTATGGAAAGCCCATACTTCCTATATCAAGCTATGCTGAATTGCTGAAGAAATCAATTTACAAGATTTACCAATTCAAATATAGCTGTATTAAATATGTTCTTGCAGATTAATTTAAATAAGCTCTTTATTAGCTACATGCTTCCTTTGTTAAATCTACTCTTTCTCTCTGTTACTCCATGTTACTGAGAATTGGCTCTAGACAATATATGAAATACAGATTTCTTAAACTCCTACCTTTGCTCGCCTATCAGGAAAGGAGAGAGCAGTTTCAGTATGAACTTGGGGTGTAGTCCAAATTCTTTCTTGTAGCTCAGACTTCTTAACAATTATGATTTGTCTGTGCAGTAAGATGTGGGAGATTTGGAATGATGGAAATGGAATTAAGCAGCCTTTCTCTCTGTGCTTCATATGTATCATTGGAGTAGGCCCTGCACCGAGCTTGATACAGAAAGATGGAAAAAAAATTATACTTTTTATGACCATTTTTGTATTTTTAAGACATTTTATTATGTAATTACAGGACTTGTAATGATATCACATCACTCAATCTCTTCAAAGCTATCAGAGTTTTTGTTCAGTACACAACAGGAAAGTAGATACAGTTCCAATTAGTTACAAGGTAAATCACAGAAGTGAAAGAGTTCTTGGTCTTCAAGTTCCAAAATCATCAGATATAGTAAAGCTGCAAAAACTAGTGACAAATGGTGACAAAGGTAAGGAAAATCTTATCTATTAAGAACACTTTTCATTTGAAAAATAGCATATTGCAAATAAATAAATAACATAATACATATAAAACCTAGCTTAGGTCTATAAAGCCATCAGTGACGTGGAAAAAGAGTAGCACGATTTGTGCATTGGCTTTCCCAAGAGCACTAAATGGGATGAGTAAATGGAAAGATCAAACTTCTTATGTTACTTTAAACAATTGTCATTTTACCTCTGGAATTCCTGGATTTTAAAATATTATGTGGACTCCAAACAGCAATTCACTAAATTCGTAGACAAAAAAGATCTATCAAGGGATAATTAGATATAGAATACTGAATATAACTCAAGATGTTTCTAAGCCAATATTTCTAGGGAACATACTTCTAAGAAAGTGCAAATTGCCTTTTTTTAGTACTCTGACCAAGCACTTGCTATTTGATTCACTATGAGAAGTAGCATGCTGTCTGAAGTAGACTTTTACCTGACTCTGTATGACAATTACGGTATTTTTATGTGCTACTATGTCAAAGCATGTAGTTGTCAAAGTACCAAACTGTGTCTGATGAACCATAAGACATAGAAGATTTACATGAGATCCTTCTTTTCTGATAGCTGGCAGCTAAGTAGCAACCTGATTAGCTGTAGATGTCCCTGTTCATTGCAGGGGTGTTGAACTAGATGACCTTTAAAGATACCTTCCAACTTAAATGATTCTATGGTTCTATGATTCTGATTTAGAAGGTCTTAGTTGACAAAATACATATGATTTAAAACAAATTGAATAAGATTTTGGAGGTCTAGACAATGGATTTTGGAGAGCTATTCAGTTCAAAGTAAAGTACATATATATCTTCAGACTTTCAAAAATATTAGTATTTGATGAAATCACTATTAGTAGTTTCCACTTTTTTTTTGTTTGTTTGTTTGTTTGTTTGTTTTTGTAAAAATACAAGAAGAGTTATAGCAAAAAGCTTGAACAAAAGCTGTCAGCCAGAACGTCATCAGTAGTTGAGTTTCATACATATATATATGTATTTCAGTTTGGATTGGTAAATTAAATACTTTCCTTCAACCTTATAGGCTTATTATACTAATGAAAGCATTGCTTCACAAGGACAAAACTTTAAATTATTTCTTTAAAAATTATTGAGTCATAACTGTACAGTTCTTCACATGTAACTCAGCTAAAGCAGTGTTATTCTGTCATCTCAATCTTTTCTTAACTGAAAAGATTGTTTATTGCTTTTATCCAGTGTAGCTAGCAGTACTGGTTCAGTAATTTGTTAAAAGAAATAAATGATCCCAGGGAAAAAAAAATAAACAGACTTCTAGTGTCAAGTAGCACAATGATAGCAAGTGCTGCAGAATTGTTTTGGAGACATCAGGTTATTTTATCCCTAAATTCCAGCAGACTCCTGACTTTTTTTTTCCAGAGGCATGAGATAATAGCCCCCTTAGGACTTTGTTTATGTCCCAGAATGAAGGAGCAGAATTTTCCTGATGATATTTGTCTGTGCAAACAGTCTGAATTGATTTTTTTCAGTAAGTTTTGGAATTTGGCTTTTTCATCCTTCGCTTTATCTAAAACTAACCCATGTGAGGTTACTGACGGTGTCAGGATTAACTGCACTGTCAACTAAAAAGACAAATAAAAAGAGTTCTTATGTAGAAAAGTAACTGGGAGGGGGATCTTCACAGAGCTTTCTAATTATCTACATGTGCAAGGTCTTACTTGCATCTCGGAGGACACGTGTTCGTAAATTTTATACTACAGTCACCAGTTAGAATCCCAGTCATATAATCTTCATAAGAATTCTTCATGTAACCTCCATCCTGTTTGAATTTTCTTCCCTTAACCACAACATATGAATGTTATATAGCAGCTTTCCATCTGAACACAAATACCTCCAAACTTCTTCGCTTAATCATTTCATATTAAAAAATCATGCCGCAACTTCAACATTTTTCACAGTTCTTGCTTATCAGTCCTTTTATCTTTTCTATACAGTCTAACTCCCTGAGTTGGTTCTAATTAGCAACCTCATACTCACCATCTCTTAGCTCAACTCATTTCCTATGTCACTACATCAAGTACATTTTTGAACTGTAGATAGTCTAGATGTATTTCCTTTGTATAGAAAATTTACAAAAATCTTGGCTAATCATCCCAATAAGATTAATACTTCTTAGGTTTTTACAAAGTCAGCATAGTTTCTGTTTCTTTGGAAGACTTACTAATATTTCTACATGTGCACATACACACGTTTGTATCAGCCAAATTTGAAATAAGGATTAACCCATTCTATGGCAGCTGATGGGTGTTGAAGAACCATGGGGTGAATATAGATGAGACAAACACATTAAAAATTCAGCCTTTATTGGATCTGCTTCCAAACAAAGCAAACTGCTTTGCCTATAGTGTTAAAGCTCATGATTCAGAGGTCATGAGGTCTAATTATTTCACTGTACCACTGTGACCATGCTGCTTCCATGCCTGGGGCAATGGTTAAGTTGAAAACCTTTACTGTAAAAAAACCCATCTAACTTCTCAACCAAGCTAATTTTCAGATTCCTGACAATGTACTTGCAACCATTCACCTTTTGAAATCAAGTATCTTGTTTTCAGAATAACTTTTTTGGGGGGGTCTTTTTTAAAAGGTTTTCATTCAATGAAACTGAACAACTTGTGATCTCATCATTAGGATTGTAGTATATGATTATATATAAAAGTTATATGCATGCTACATAATTTTTACATGTAATCCCATAATTATTGACTGTAATGAAGGGAGGTGTGAAGAGCCATGGTATTTTCAGCATGTCTAGTGACAAGATGAGAGGCAAGGGACACAAACTGGAATACAAGAGGTTCTCTAGGAACGCTGAGGAATACTTTGGTGCTGAAAAGGTGATGGAGCACTGGCACAGGATGCCCAGAAAAGTTAAGGAGTCTCCTCCTTGGAGATCTTCAGAAGTCACCTGGACATGGCCCTGGGAAACTAATATGCGTGTTCCTGCTTGAGCAGAAGGTTGGAGCAGAGGACCTCCAGAGGTCGTTTCCAGTTTTAATTAATCTGAAAATATGTAACAAAGTTTATGTTAATATATTTTTTTTATGTATTGGCAGAGCAATCTACCTAGAAAAAAAAACAAAAACAACATCTAATAATGTGATATTGTGTGTTTAAGAAAAGGTTTGTGTCTTACGGATATGGAAAATAATGTATCTGATTTTTTCATATACTGAAAAGGATACATCCCTCAGCTATTCCTTATATAGTTAGAGAGCTCCAATTAAATTATATTTATTTATTTATGTTTTCATATTTGAACTTCCCACATCTTTGTTGTTTCTGAAGGAGTGTAGGGAGGTTTCATAGTCTCTGATGAAATTTCAGTGCTACATATTATTTGAGAGCGTATTATTGCTTTAACCTAACTTTACAAAAAGTTAAGAGACGAAGAAGAAAAAGGAAAAAGGACTCATGATCCAATTTAATCTGCAAGTGACATTTAAATAGGCAAAAGCAAAGATATAATTTGATCAAGAATCAGAGATGATTTATTATTTCTCTTGTGATAAAAGCCAGAGGCTTTCATCATGTATGAATGCTCCATTGTGCTGGATGCTTTACATAGCGTAATGAAATGTCAGGCCCCTTCACTCTTCTGTTAAGAATTTGTTAAAAGATAAGGTAAGGATCTTCCAGATTCTAACCCTCCATGCCAGCAACAAGTGTCTTGAAAATGTATTGGCAGCTTCAGTTTTAAAATTCTTCTTATTAAGAAAGAATGGATACCTATATATAAAAAAAAGAATTTGGCACAAATCGCTGTCATTCATCTTATTTCACTTCAGATAAGTTAAACATCCTCAGTTAAACTAGACTAGACTGAGAGGAGCTCTTATCAATGCTTATAAATATCTAAAGAGTGGCTGTCAAGTGGTTGGGCCAGGCTCTTTTCGGTGATGCCCAGTGACTGAACAAGGGGCAATGGACACAAACAGGAACTCAGGAAATTCCATACAAATACGAGGAAAAAATTATTTACTGTGGTTGTGAGAGAGCACTGGAACAGGCTGCCCATAGAGGTTTTGGAGTCTCCTCTGGAGATATTCAAAACCCACGTGAACACTTTCCTGTATGACCTATTGTAGGGAATCTGCTTTAGCATGAAGTTGGACTCAGTGATCTCTCCACAGGTTCCTTCCAAACACTATGATTCTGTGATGGCTATATTTTAATGGACTTCTAGCCTAAGCACTGGTTCAGCACCCCCCAGCATCACCCAAACATTCTTTGCTGGCCATACAGACATCAGTCAGGAGCAGAAAGGGTGGCCTCTATTGCTCACCAAAACAGATTTTCCATGAGGTACCATCTTTCACCAACTCTGCCAGCAAATTGTTGTTTGCCTTAGGATCTTTTAGCTTTCTGTGCTGATGTTTTCACCTCTTGAATTATGCTAATAAGCAATTCTATCTCAAGGTCTCTGTCATTAATTTTACCTCTGCTGTCCTCTAGGACTCTGCTATAGAGACTTTATCACAGTTTTCTCATAACTTAGCAATTTCCTCTGAATTCTGAGCCAAGGCTGCACAGCTGGGCCATATCAGAGTTCGGCCTTGGATCCTTGGAGTACAAACAGACAAAGTCATGGGAAACAGGGAAAAGTTACAGAGTGTTTAGAGACACAAGAACATTAGGACATCAGGAAGTATTACTTTTCAGAAAGGGTGGTCAGGCACTGGAATGGACTGCCAAGGGAGGTGGTGGAGTCACCGGCCCTGGGGGTGTTCAAGGAAAGGCTGGATGTTGTGTTGAGGGACATGGTTTAGTGGGAGCTATTGGGAATAGGTGAACGGTTGGACTGGATGATCTTTTAGGTCTTTTCCAACCTTGGTGATTCTATGATTCTACGATAAGAATATGGAACATTCATAAGACAAAACTGAAGGGGAAAATGGAAAATTCTGTAGATGTACCTATGGTACAAAAACCCCTACTTGTACCAAATAACCTCAATGAGAGCAAGAATTTGGAAGTTTGATGGTAAGGGAGTTACCTGTGAGAAATAACTTTTAAAAATAGTGAGACAAGAAAGGAAGGTACAGAAACCATCTGACAAAGAAGACCAAAAGCAGATTTTGTTCTGTATGATGGAGAAAATGAAATCACAGGAAAAAGACAAAGAAAAATATGACATTGTTAGAATATGACCTTTACTGCAACATTGTGAAAATAGGATAGGTCAGTGGAAAGATTGTTCCAATGGTAGAAATGCAAGTGCAAATACAGATGTGGGTGTGAGTTTTTATCTACAAACAAAACACATCTTTGAGATGGCATTGAAAAAAGTCATCAACATTTAGAGGAAGACCTTTCCAGAAAGTGAGATAACATTCAGGATTCACTGGCAGTTAAGACAATATTGTTGTTTGAGTTACTGAGAAAGAAGAGTAAATAAGAGAAAAGTTCAGTGAGTACAATATCCAGATACTTCAATTGTGATGAGTTTCAGCTAAGAGATGAGCTTCATGAGGAAATATCAAAATGAAAGCCTGAAACCTTCCTTTAGAATTCCCTGAAATCATAATGTTGATGCATGGCAATAATTGTAGCTCTTTTCTCATCCATAAATATTTATGAACCTACCTAACCTCAAATATGCTTTTACATGTCCCAGCTCATGTTACTGTTCTCAACAGGAAACAACTTGTGTTTAAACGTGTTTGAAAATTGTTCATTTAAATAGAATGTGCAGCGAGGATGACAGCAGAAACAACAAAATAAATAAATAAAAAAGAATTGTAGAGGGAATGGGCAAACTTTGGGCTTCCAACACAATGAAAAAATTAGTGTTCTTCAGGTAGAACATCTGTAATGTATTTTATTGGATTCTAATTAGTATTCTTTTATTATGCTTTATGAGAAAGACTAATGTGATTATACTTTTACCATATTAGCAAAAAAAAAAAAAAAAAAAAAAGAGGATGATAAGATTCAATTAAAAAATTATGCTAATTTGTTAGGGTAGAAAATTGCTTATGTAGGATACAAACATATTAGTAAGATATATTGGCTGTCCTTAGGAAAAGTTTCACTATGTTTATGAGCATTCATTTTACCATAGTTCATTCTACATAAAGAAGCAGATAAGGGAAAATAAGTCTCTTGTAATGGTTTACATTAGTCCTGATTTATTATTGAGTTCAAAATAATCTGTTCTGACAATAAACACTAGACTAGCAGTTCTGTGTGTGTACTCTGCCATGCCACAAAGGTATTGGAGTTCAGTGTGGACAAGTTGATTTGCCTTTAGGTTTAAGTAATATAACTTAGTAAATTTATACGAATATGCCTTGTTTCTCAACAGCTCTGATGAGTTCACACCAGATAAAGTACTTAAATGGCTGTACCACATCTCTTTGCTTAGATCTCTAAGGATTTAGATCTACATTTGCTTTGATTGTAATATCTGTGTTTGCTTTTATTGGAGACATGTACATAGCCTCGAACTGTTCCATGCTGTTCTAAAGTTTTTTGTTTGTTTGTTTTTTCAGTTGATAAGTGAATATATTTACACCCACCAATGGCCCAAATCTATGACCTTTATCACTCAGCCTTATCATAGCAGATATGTGGTAAATTACATGTTTCTAAAATACCTATAAAAATACTCAGAAACACAGATACTATAGGCTACGCCTTGGATAAAATGAAACTGCTTAATGTTAATAAGAAGCAAGATAATGTTAAAGATATATCTACATGATGTTCTCCAGTTTCTCATTGTTCTGTGATTCAGATGTTGCACAGAATTGTATTAAATGTGCTTTTGTAGAAACTTTTTCGTTCTAGATATTTCATCTAGGACACATTTGGAACTGATTCTAAAGTAAAATTATTATTATTTTTTTAAAATCTTTTCATGACATACTCAAGTATTTAATAAATTAATTAAATTGGCAGAAAACCTGGAGATAATTAATTGATCTGACTGACATTTAAATCCATGCCAAACGACCTGAAAGCCAAGGAAACTGTTCCTGTTTCTGTGAGATCTTGGTTTAAAGATCATCTATAAATTAAAATGAAAAGGGACTTGAACTCAGTTTACCAGAAAACTACTTTGACTTCTGAGCTATACGTGTCAAATTTTGTTTTTTAAAACCTGACTCTTCACACTAACTTGTTTGCTGAGTGCAAAAACAACAAACAAACAACAACAACAAAAACTACTAAGCATAGACTCCACTTAAATTAAATGCCTTGAATCAAACAGATTTATCTGCTAGAAAAAGTCTGGTACTAGTCTAATGTAAGCTATCTGAGTTTGAACTTTACAAGAACTTTACAAATACGCTTTACACCAACACTGGCTGTCTTGATGGAGCTATCAAGCGTGGCCATCACTCCAGATTTAGATAGCTGACAAAGATCTCATTCCTGTGGTCAATCCAAGAAGGAAAATAAGGAATTCATGAAACACTTCTGTAATTTGCCCCTGACAGCTGAGTCTGCATCTTTACTCGAAACAGAAAGACAATGGGCACTCCAATTTGTGCATGATCAGCAGGATTAAAATTTGCCTACATATTTTTGTATCAAATTAAATGTCAAAATGTGATAAGGTTACTGTATTTTATTATTGTCAACATCATGCTCAATAGGAAGCATTTCACTCATTATTTGTGGATTGCTGCTTTACAATTATATCTTAATTGACTTGATCACCAACTTGAGTATTTAATATTACAGTATCATTAGTACATTTATTATTCCTTTAAATCATAAAATTACAACAATTAAATTGGTTGCCTTTTAAACACTTGGTTCACTGATCTTTAATTAGACTTCTGTGAACTGAATTACATGGAAAAGGTGCTAAATGTTACAATTGTATTGAAGGGGTTTATTTGCCATATTATACGACTAATTTAGATAGATGTCATATATATTACAACATTCCATCTCCTTGATACTTTCTGGTTACCTAGTGATTCAGAGACTACTTAAATAAAAGAGACTACTTAATTAAATAGTATTGTAGGATGTTTCATTCTGTTCTGAACATGGTATAGGCTACATGTTAAATGAGTATAAACACAATTAAATAACTCAAATCCAGAGACTAAACTTCAATATATTAAACGTTTTTGGTTTTTCAGTCTACCATTCATATTCAAAGAAGTACAGATCTCAATATCATGTTTGCAGCCTATGCATGAATATTTGGTCCCTGCCTATATATATTCTTAGTTGTTAGTTTTCATGTGTATTACTCTCCCACTTTACAAAATTAAATTTCTAGTGTGATATGCAAGAATATTCAGTAAAAATACATAGTCTTGTGTGGGATACTAGAAACCTTTATTTTTGCATGAATGTGTCAGCTCTTTTTTCTCTCGGTCAAAAGCAAATTTAAAGAAAATAGAACAAAGTCAGTAACATAATTATTTCACCATAAAAATCCATGCTTTATTTACACGTTAATGTCTAAACACAGCTATAATCTCCTAATCTCTAAGAAAATAATAGAACTGCAAAATGTTGAGGGAAGATTGATCAAAGGCCTGAACCTTCAGTTCCCTTTACATGAGGAATGACTGAGTCATTAAGGATCTTCAGTCTGGAGAAGAGATGATTCAAGTGAAATGTACTGAAGGTATACAAAATCATGAAAAACATGAAGAAGTTGAATAAAAATTGATTATTCAATCTGTCTTCTAGTACAAGAAGAATAATATGAATGATTAGTCAATGTTAGTTGAAGCGAAGTGCAGAATGACGTGGAGGAAATGGTTATTCATGAAAGGATGTAGACATATTGAAGGTCACAAGGGAAAAACGTTTCAGAGATGGCTATAATAGGCAACCTTTATGAGTAAAAATCTAAAAATTACATATAGGGAATTTTAAAAGTTTTTGGGTTTTTTTTTTACAGATTGTCTTTTCACAGATAGTCAAATAAATAAATAAATAAATAAAAATTGATTAATTAATTAAACAACCCCACAAATAACAATGGGAAAAATAAAACAACCCAACAAATTAAAAAAAAAAAAAAAAAAAAGTTTTTACTGAGAAATACTGTTACGTATTTTGAATGTCTTATGTCCTGCTTTTCCCCTTTGATGCAGTCTGGACAAAGTGCAAAGTCTGTGATCCATCATGGCTTCTACCCTGCTTAATTTGGCTATATAGTCTTTGATAGTCTGGGACCATGGAGATATACCATGCAGTAAGTCAGAATACAGATAGAGGACACCTGAGTTGCATTCTCTATAAATACGTCTTATAGTATTTCTCAGCAGAGTATTTTGGTTTCTCTGATTTTGGTTTTGCTGTCACAGAGATACTCTGTTTTACCTCTCCTTATATAGAGTAGAGATAATATTTCACTCTTTCCCACGATTAGGAGAGGACATAAACCATTAATGACTAAGAAGTGTTCAGGTCTTCTGTTGATGACGATCTTGCAAGTGCTTAACATGATAACACACTATTGTGCTGTGCTTTTTTATTGAAGCCATTAATGACTCACAAAAGTCAATGATAATTTTAAAGCTATGAATGCAACTAACGTGATTAATTTAAGAAAAGCTTTGATAACATTCTCAAAATGCAAAAGGAAAAGTATGAAATCATTAACAGGGGAGTTAATTAGAAGTTGATACAATAAAAGAAGAAACTTGGTAGGTGAGATCATTATACACAGTCTAGTGATATAATGATTCTCAAAATCAGGTTAATCTTGCTAAAATTGAGTGATAAAATATATTTTTAAAAATCTGCTTTATTAGATTTCCTACTTGAGATTTGCTCAGCAGTACAACAAAAACTGAAAGATTATGAGGTAGGTAAGGTCACTTCAAAGAACTTAAGGGTCTTCCATCTGTAGCTCAACTAGTGACAATTTTTTCTACCTTTCTTCTATTTCCTTATAATTGTATTATGGGATATAAGAGGTTGTTCTCTACCAATGAATTTCTTCTTTGTTGCTCCAGGAAGATCTATATCAGATGAGTATTTCAACTTGATTCTCCATAGTTTTCCTTTTTCTTTTGTTCCCATTTTTCATTTTGCTTGGGGAAGGTAAGGACAAACCACAGAATTCTGTTTCCATTAAGATTTTCTACTACAGCCTTCCTACCAGGATTTACAGACTATACCTCTGTTACTAATGGAAAGAGGAATTTGAACAAATGTCTGGCCTCAAAGGCAGGTGGTAGTAGTTATTTTACATCCCATTTTGTTAGTTTTGTCTCTAGAATGTTTTTCTTGCAGAGGGGAAAATGACAGACTCTTGTTTATCCTCTTTTATTTAGTAGTGGAGATGTATCCTCTGGCTGAAAGTATAGTTGTTTAAATCGGTTTTTTTATGGATAAAACAAACATACAGAAACATTTAGCATATTCACTGCAATTAGAATACTTACATAAAAGTAGTTAAGCATATGCCTGACAAGGTTGATGAGATGTATCTAAATTCAAGAAGGTTCTTGAGTTGTAAGTATCTTATGACTCAGCAATCTACATTTAAAATAGCTTAATTAATAAAAACCAAGTGAGAAATGTCACATAGCTTGAAGCTTTTCTATCATTTTTGAAAGTTTAATTATTATTTCCAGCTTCCCCTTCCTTCCTTCCTTCCTTCCTTCCTTCCTTCCTTCCTTCCTTCCT
>NW_024962254.1:6908026-7028985 GCF_019238085.1 Lagopus leucura
TTCCTTCCTTCCTTCCTTCCTTCCTTCCTTCCTTCCTTCCTTCCTTCTAGAGGAAGCATCTAGAACCTACCCTTGCAGAAGTGCAAAATGACTGCCTGAAGTATCCTTCATGCCTGGACATGAGATGGGAGAATGACATCTCCAGGTTAGCTGGCAGTGCCTGCCCCAGCTCCTTGTGATGGAAAATGGCACTGTGATAAAACAGTGTCTAGTAAAACATGATTCCTGTCTTGTAGAAGCCCCAGTACTTTTTTTTTTTTTTTTTAATAAGAATGAGGAATTGCAATGGCATTTGTTACTAAGAGTGGAAATTCTACTGCCACTTCCCCCTTCCCTATGATAAAGCCTATGTGTGTTTCTAAGTAAGTTACAGACTTTCCACCTAAAACTTGAAAAATATCTCAGCTATTTCATGACAAGCACGTTTTTGAAAAATTACCCCAGTTCTATTAATTCCGTTTCATTGCCAAATTTTGAAACACTGTACCAGAATTGCATTCATCCTTCATTCTTTGCACTCTAGAGAAAGGCTTTGTGCACTTAAATTCTCCAGCATAATTTGTTAGTAGAATTTTACATGTCCTTTTGAAAATGTGACCTTTAATGCTGCTGTGCTTTCGAGAAAAATGTCAAGTTTTTATTATTCATTTTTTTAGTTAGCATAAATTGCAATACACTGACAAAGAAAGATACAGTTTGACTGAAGAAAAAGTTAAATTTCCAAGTAAAAGGAGTGAACTTTTGTGTAAATGAAGGGGTTGTCAAACTATAAAAAAATGACTCATCTACTGTGTAAGTGAAACAGATCGTCTCATGCTAATACTGCAGAAAGCTGAAAACCACATATGCCTGAGATGCATATGGTTGCTTGACTTTAACCTGGCTCTGCCAAAATTACCTTTCCAGTACTTCCATTTTGCAGAGAGGCATTAAATAGTTGTGTATTAGGTTTACAGGCTAAATGCAAAATAAAATCACCTAGCATATAGAGGTATATATGTAGTGATGTAGAAATGCAGATAAATATTGGACTACTGTTTCTTTCAGACACAATATCTTCAGGAGCACAAAAAGTAAATGATAAGCACTGAAAATCAAAATTACTGATTTGGGAAAAGCAAATGGTACTTTTGTTCTGATGTTTTGTCTTCTCTAGTGTCCAGACACTTATAAAAGCAACTGCTGGAATCCCACAAATGGCAATTGGTGAGAGACGTGCCTAACACAGAAAGACTGTCTCAAGCCTGAGGCAATCTGTGGAATTCTAATGCCCCAAAGCATAACGTTACATCTCTTACACATTTTTATTAAACCAGACACTTGCAACAAAATAGACACAGTAAAAAAAAAAAAAAGAAAAAAAAAATTTAAAGTTCTAATTTTTCTCTCTATCACTTTATTATCCCACAGGGGAGTTTACTAACAGGCGTTCTTGTAATGTAGTAATTGCTGGACACAGCATGTCTTCAACACTTTAAGTAGACATAGAAATTGCATGGCAGGCATGAAACTCACTCCTATCAGCTGGAGTAAAGTTCATTTTGGAAAATATCCCTGAATGCTTAATATCTCTGCCATGAGGAAAGGCACTCAAGAGGTCTTGGCAGCCCTTAGCCCTCCCATGAACATGTCTATGGAGTATTTTACCATATGAACACAAGAAAATTCAACAATATCCCACCTGCACATACACAAATGACTACTTGATAAATATCCGTTTAGTCCAAAGCGTCTGAAACTGTAGTACTGTATGTTTGAAGTTGGCTCTGGGGGCCTATAAACACGGTATAAGCAAAAATCTTGACTTGTCATTAATTCATGTTGAGGAGAGGAAAAAAAGTGGTGTGACTGTATGGTGCAACAGCTCAAACTAAAGTAAATCAGGTAAAACTTCACCTTTTTCAGCTTGGTTCAATTCTAGCATGAGTTTCCTCCTGGGCAGAAGACTGGTTTTGTGTGTAAGTTTCTGTCTTTCTTTCCATAAGCTGCTCTGTTCATGGAGTGACGGTTTTACCTTTGCTGCAGCAAAAATATGTTGTGGGGAAAAATCTTAGAGCCTGAGAAAGATAATAGATGGGATTTCTCTATATGTGAATGCAGACATATGTAGATTTTGATTGCAATACCAATAAAGAAGGCAGTAAAGACGGATCTTTTTGGTTTGCTGTTTTTTTTTCCACTCAAATCATCTTCAGTTTAGGGGAGG
The DNA here is from genome assembly GCF_019238085.1 of Lagopus leucura. Lineage (NCBI taxonomy): Eukaryota > Metazoa > Chordata > Aves > Galliformes > Phasianidae > Lagopus > Lagopus leucura. The sequence goes on from NW_024962254.1 coordinate 6,910,233, forward strand.
AATGAGGGACAGAAAGAGCGCTGCCTTTTCTTCTCTTTGTTTCTATGTAACTTGGTTAAGAGAACTGCTTTTTGCTGCAGACATTTGGGATAACAAAAAAAATGTTGTACATAGGACTCTCATCAAAATTTTTCACCGTCTTCTTGTCAAGATCTTTGCTTTAAGGAGATAACACATTCTTAGAAAATGCTTCATAAAAATGAAACAGAATAATGTGTCCACCTTCATCAAGTCTGAAATTTCCTACCAGGGAAAAAGTCATAAAAAATGCCAGTGCAATGAGCCAGAAATACTGACTTTGAAACATCTCAAATTTGAGGAACTTTTAATGGATTTGAGGCAAGAGTTTAAAGAATCTATTCTTGAAGTTATAGCAAAGACAACCTGGTTACTCCAGACTTCAGCAGATTTGCTCTTTCTGACGCTTTGCTCAGCACATTCTGAAACTATGAGTCCTATGAAAACAATGCAAAGAGCTAATCACCATATTTCTTAATGACCGATGGTAGGAAGAGTCCACCAGGAGTCATATGAGTGCAGGAATTCCCACTCACCCTATCTTACTTTCAAGTATCTGAGAAAAGCTTGAAAGCATACCCTGAACATAATTTATAAACTCAGACCACAAAAATGCTACAGGAAAATAAGAAATAAAGTCCTGTATTGTATTTGAGAAAAAAAAAAAAAAAAAAAAAAAAAAGAAAATCTCTATTTGTATATGTAACACTGTAATAATAAGGGGAGGAGAAGAGGTAACTATTGATTTTTAAATGGTCAAGGATACTGCACCTGGAAAAAGGAGGAGGAGGTTAAAATCACTTAATAAATTCATTGTGCATATAACACAAGGCAGAGATAAAAACTAGCCATAAGTACATTAAGGTTGAGAACTAAAAAATATTTTCATAGAATCATAGAATCACCACGGTTTGAAAAGACCCACAGGATCACCCAATCCAGCCATACACTGATCACCAATCAGTTCTTACTAAATCATGTCCCTCAATACAGTGTCCAAAAATTCCTTGAACACCTCCATAGTCAGTGACTCCGCTACCTCCCTGGGCAGCCCATTCCAGTGCCTGACCACTGTTTCAGAGAAGAATAATTTTCTACTATCAAAAGGAGTGATGCTTTGAAACATGCTTTTCAGGTAGGACACAATTAGCTTATGAATAAAAATGAGCAGTATGGCTGCTTGGGATAACAGCAAGCTGGCTCACAAACAGACCTTTCCAATCTGCCTGTGATCTCATGGTGACTCTCACCAGACCAGGATTACATTGTCTTCTTTGGCTCTGCAGGCTTCATAATTAAAATTAAAGTTTTTATTTTTTAATTAAAATTGGAGAGCAGAATTCGTACATGGAGAACAAGAGTCATTGTATGTTCCTATATACATCCTATTCGCTTGTGTATGGAGAGACTAGGGAGCATGTGTACTGGATCTTTTGCAGAATTTGGCTTAATGAATTTCTTCCTGTATACTTATAAACTATTTAGATGATCCACTGGTAAAAAAATACAATACAGTACAACACAATACGACACAATGCAACACAATGCAATACAGTACAACATATTTTAAAGTGCTAGAGCTAATGAAATACTGTTAGCTAAAGTGACAGACTAGAAATGCATCTGTCCACATTTTATTGATTTCAGCACTAGCTTAAAAAAATAAGGGAGGAAGGGGTAATAAAGGAACTTCTGAGTGGTCCATTTTCTCTGTACAAGGGAACCAGGTAAAAGAAACCCTGCTGCCTTATCTTCTTCATTTCAGGGTGATGCAAGCAGCATGAAACACTCTGGCAGAGGATATGGTAAATATTTCCTGGGAAACGCAGACTTCTTCACAAAGTTAATGTTTAATATAAATTGACATTTTTTCAGTTGTCTGGAAAGTTCTTTTCTTACTCCACAATGAGAGAAATTGGGTATTTTATGGCAAGCTGATATTTATCTGGGAGCATTAAGTTTGGAGCAACTTTGCTCAGTCAGCTTTGGGGAAACAAATGGAATGAATTTGACTCTGGGAAAGAGATTGTAGATGTATACAACATTTTATCAGATCTGGATGCTTCTAAAAACTCAGGCTGAAAACAGAGGAAGATGCGAGGAAATAGGAACCTGGGGTTCAAGATCGTGCTCGTTTAGGATAGGTTATATCCACCCTTATATATTTAGATATATATAAATATAAAGATGTCTACACTAAGTCACCTCTGGCACTGCAATACTTGCACCAGAATTATAGGCATGGTTAGAAGCTAACAATGTTAACTCCAGTCATCAAAAAGAGAAGGTAAGAGATACTGCACAGTCAATTGTCCTTTTTCTCTTCCTTTTGCCCCATACACAATACGGTCTTGTCTTCTAGAGAGAAATACAGTGCTTTATGATTAATGCAGCCACACTGCAAAATAAGTGAAAAATACATAAAGTGATCTAAAAGAAGCACTGGAAGCTCAGTGCTCTGGTAAGAAAAGGAACAGGTGAATCATGTCCAAATCAAAATAACTGTGTCTGATCAAAGCCAGCCACTTCACACTCCTGTTCACCTATGGAGCATCAGTTTAAAACAAGATACCAAAAAAAAGCTGTGGATGCCCCATTCATAGAGGTGCTTAAGGCCAGGTTGGATGGGCTCTGGGCAGTCTGAGCTGGTGGGGGGCAACCTGCCCCATGGCAGGGGCTTGGGATTGGGTGGACTTGAATGGTCTTCCAACGCAACCCAAACCATTCTATGACTCTGTGATCAGTCCTATCACAGCCATACATCAGGTCTCTCTTCTGAGAAGGCCCAGCTCCCAGACTTCCCCTCCCACAGCCTCCCACACTCACCAAGTCTGATCCAGAGCCTAAGAACCCAAGTCTCCATTCATTCCAATATCTCTACCACCCGCACCAGTATCTCTCCTTTACAAACTAGTAGTGTGACCCTAATACCCTCTCATTCTTCCCACCTAAATCGCTTCCTATTCCAAACCTCCACTCTTCCCTAGGCTCCTCCTCAGCCCCAGCCTTGCACACATCTGCAGTTCTGTGGATCCAGGCCAAGTGAAGCAGCTGCCAGCTCTCCATATCTATCACTGCATGCATATCTCCTTCTCCTCCCTCCTGCTGCCCTGCCACTGAAGCCTGCCAACCCTGCTCCTTGCAAAGCTCCTGCTGGAAATTCCCAAACCGCAGATGCAGGCTGCGCATGTTCAAAAATCTGCTTAGATGGTGCTCCAAGGACAGAAAAGGAAGACATATCAGGGAAACTCAGGCAGCTGATAGCTATGCTCCCATTGGGAACTAACTCTGTTTAGTAGCTACTAAGGACTCTTGTTTTAATAATAGAACACAGCCCTGAGATTTAATTAGCAGTTATAGCAACATATGTCATATAGCAATAATTTACAGTAGGCACTCTCAAGCAAGGACTGCAGAGTTGGGGCTGGGCTGGGCAATCTACACTTACCTGCGTTGATTTAAGATCTGTGTAAACTTAATTGCTGACCCCAGTTTTCACTGGCTTTGCACTATAATAATAATAATACAAATATAGGCCAATTACTTTCAGTTTTCCACTCCAGTCTTTGCTGTTGAATAATGAACAACTGAGGTACTAATACTAATCAATTGTTGCTCCGGAATTAAGATTTCATGGCTGTCTGTGTCAGACTTCTGCCATATAGCAGAATATGACATCAAATTGTTTTTCTATTGTTCAGATGTGGAAGGCACATTTACTGTCAGAAAAATTTTCATGTCCTATTCAAGGCTGTAGATTATTTTTAATCAGTGATACCATGGTGGGTGGCATTGTTTATGTGAATCTTATCGGACACTTACCACTGATAAGAAAACACCCCCCAAAAAAAAAAAAAAAAATCGGGCATGGCATTATATCAGGAATCATAACAGATAGCTTTGTTATTAATGAGACAGGAAAAATAAATAAATATTTATTTCACAGGGTCTTTTTCTAACCTATATATTCACTGTTGAGCTTATGGGGTATAAAGAAAATTGAATCCTCCAATTTTGAGTCCAAATTCTGTAGCTGCTACATGCACCTATGAATGTTATGACAGATGCTGAAAACTCAGTATGGGAAGGCAAGAAAGAATGACACGAAAAAATTTATTTGTGGATCCTTTAAGTCTGCCTTTTATGTCCATGAGTGACTGTTAGAGAAAATCCATCCTCTCTGTGAAGGAATGCAAGCGAGTGTGCTGCAGCATCGTCTTTGAAGGGAAAATGTTGATGTCCATCCTTGAATTTTTATTATTATATTATTTTACAGAAGTCTGCAAACATATTCAGCGTTCATTGATCTCTGGAGATGAGATTCGGTCCTACAACTAATTCCATTTTTCTTCTTTGGATTTTACAAAGCACTGGAAATAGGCTGAGAATTTATACAACAAACATGTCTTCAGAAAAACCCATTTTTTGAAATGTTTTAGGAAGCCACTCTTTTTGTTTCATATCAAGCTGTCGTTCTGATCAGAACAAAGTTTCCTTTTTTTCCTTATTCATCTAATTTCAGACTCGTAAATAGACAGGATCATTGTGTACGCTTCAGTTGCAAGATATTGTTCCTTTAGGAGCACACACATAAAAAAGGGAGCTTTTCCCTCCCATTTTAATTTAATTAAAAGCTAAAAAGAGCCAAAAGGTTTGAGATGATCTGGTGAGAAGATAACTGATCAAGGATATGTTAGCACAGCTGTGGGTAGCGAGGTTACTGTCCTTTCCTCAGTGGTGAATAGAAGTGCAGACAACAGGTTAAAAAGCAGTCCCTTCATTTTCACTGAAAACGTTTGTTAATGTGAGTCAGAAAGACGAAGACAAATAGGATTTTGAAGGCAGTGAGGTCTGAAAATTTTCAGATCTCCAGAGGTGAGTGGCCTTAAATGGTCTGCAATCATGTGGACAAAGAAGATTGTGATGCTCGCCTAATGGCTTTAAGGGGAAAAAAAACACTACCCAGTTTCCTTCATTATTATCTCATGCTACTTTCAAGACATTCCCTTCTTAGAAGTAATTTATCTGAGAGATTATCCTGGGGTCATGAAAGAGCTGGGTGATGTGGTTGCCAAGCCACACTCACATTTGAAAAGTCATGGCTGTCAGATGAAGTTCCTAGTGACGGGAAAAAGGAATTCATTCCTATTTTTAAGAAAGGAAAAAGGAAGACCCAGGGAACTACAGGCTAGTGATGCTCACCTCTGTGTATGGTAACTCTGTGGAACAGATTCTCCTGAAAGAGATGCTGAGGCACATGCAAGACAAGGAGATGATTTGAGACAGCCAGCACAACTTCACCAAGGGCAGATCGTGCATGAGCAATCTGATGGCTTTCTATGATGGAGTGATGGCATATGTGGACAACAGAAGGAGAACTGATGTCATCTACCTGGACTTCTGCAAGGCCTTTGGTACTGTCCTTCACCACATTCACATCTCTAAACTGGAAAGATACAGATGTGAAGGGATTATTCAATGGATGAAGAATCAGTTGGATGGTCACAGCCAGAGGATTATCATCAACAGCTCTATGTCTAAGTGGAGACCAATGACAAGTAGTGTACTACAGGGATCCTTCTTGGGAGTGGTAGTTTTCAACATCTTTATAAATGACTTAGATAATAGTGGGATTGTGTGCACCATCAGCAAGTTTTCTGAGGACACTATGCTGAGTGGTGTAGTTGATGTAACAGAAGGAAGGGATGCCATCACTGTACACGTGAACTTAATGAGGTTCAACAAGACCAAGTGCAAGGCATAGCACTTGGTTCAGGGCAATTCCAGATATGCCTACAGACTGAGAGAAGAACTCATTAGGACAAGCCCTGACAAGAAAGCCTTAGGGTTTCTGGTTAATGAGAAGCTTGACAGTGTGTGCTTGCAACTCAGAAGGCCAGCTGTTTGCCGGGCTGTATTAATAGAAGAGGGGCAGCAGACAAAGGGAGGTAAAGTCTCATGTGGAGTACTGTGTCCAGGCCTGGGGTCTCCATCACAATAGAGACATCCTTTGAAGTGTCCATGGCCAGCCTGAAAGGCCCCTGGACAGCCTGATCTGGTGGGAGACAACCAGCCTGCAATAGGGCAGGGAACCGGATGATCGTTAAGGTCCCTTCCAATCCAAGCCATTCTAAGATTCTTTTACTGCAATCTCAAAATATGCTGACCCATTTTATCCATTTACATTCCTCTGTAACTTTCAGACATGCAATTTTACAGCTTCCTGATAAATTGCCATGATTCTTCTGAGCTGCACTGACTGCCTCCAGACTAGCTCTTCAGCCTCATAGACAGAGTTTGATACTCCTTCAATGACAGCTGATTTATCTTGCATTTGGCAAGACCCAAAGGAATGTTATTAGCACTAGCACAATTTTAATGGGATCATAGTTACTTTTTAAGGTATAGTAATTTCATCTGTCTACCCTCTGTGATCCTGCTTTTACTGAAGTTGCGTGAGGATCGAGGCAATCGCGCTGGCTTCTCAATGTGAACAGCTATATCTGAGTAACACGATGTCAGCATAATGACAAAAGATTTAAGGACTGTAAATAATCCTTGAAGATTTGAAAAACCCATTCATCTGGATTTTATTTTTTTTTCTTTCGATGACATCCACTCTGAATTTCAGTGTGGAACTGTAAGATAATAAATGGCTCTTTAAGTTTGTCCAAAAATACATTCATGAATATGAGAGTATGTTTGTTATACTCCAGCAGCGAATATCTTGTGCTAGAAATAGTGAATATGATTGCCCAAATGATGTGAGGAAATAACTGGACAGTTAAGATCATAGCAGAAGTTAGAGAAATTCTAACCAGTTTAATAAACTGGTCAAAGCTGGCAAATAGCTATAAGATTAAATATTATACGTTCATTCTTAATATATAGGAAATGCAAAACTCATAGTTACAAAAACTATAAAAATTGTAAAAATGCTCCCCCCTCAAAAAGAACTACCAAGATTTGAAGGCAGAATCTGTTTCCGCAGAGACCTCTCAGACTCTGTACTAGAACAGAAGCAGATGAGGCTTCCCCCATCTCAGCTGATCATTGACTGTAAACCAATATGCAGAGGTGGTTTATGAAGCAAATTCCTTTTAAAACTTCAAGAAAGAAAAATATTTTAAATAGCGCTTACTTAGAAGGTTGTGTAATACTTTAAAGCTTCAGATATCACATCCAGCTTCCAGGCTGGATGTGGCTCTGGGCAGCCTGGTCTGGTGGTTGGCGACCCTGCACATAGCAGGGGGGTTGAAACTTGATGATCATTGTGGTCCTTTTCAACCCAGGCCATTCTGTGATTCTATATTTGTTTGAAAGAAACATCTGCCATCATGAAACCACCTGTTGGCACATTTTGTCCTGATACTGAAGAGTAATAGTAATTGTTAGTAGTGCTGTTAGTGTGCCAATACACCACTCAACTGTCTCGGCACCCCCAATTGGACTTGTGACAATACCAGTGAAGCAGTTAAAGTAATGTGAAGATGAGATAAATAACGCCGATAAAGTTTTTGTTTTACTCTGGGAAGTAAAACATGAAAAATGATGTGAAGTTTTTGTCTTTATGTCTTTGACTGGCAGGGCATATTTGCTCTGTTAACAGCAGAAGTGCCTTATTTAAAATAAAAAAATGTTTGCACATTGGCTCTTTGGTGTTGGCATTCAGTTTTCATTCCAAAAAATCTTATTAGTTCTTAAAAGTAGAATATATATATCTTTCCTTTCCTTACATCACTGCCATTTCATCATCTGCCTTGGGACTCTACAGCACTCTGAGGAAAACTGCATATTTGTACAGGTTGTCTTATCTCACAGAGCTAAACCATGTGTTTGTACAAGTAGTCACACAGCCAAACTTTGGGCATTCATCTCTTCTTAGCTAAGCTTGGAAATCTGGATTTCCCTCTAATCAACACAGGAAGAGACGATCTTCCAGAAGGCAGTTCATACCGTAGAATCATAGAATGGTTTGCATTGGAAGGAATCATTAAGGTCATTTAGTTCCAATCCCCCTGCTATAGGCAGGGACACCTCCTACTTCAAACTGTGCACAAACTAATTTGCCAGGACACATTCTAAATTTCTCACTCTGCTTGCGTATATTGTGATTTCTATCGGAACAACCTTTCTGAGTTTGTTCTTACAGAAATTCAGGCAGCTTGTTTCAGTTCTGCAGATGCATTGTGTAAACTGGTTTACAAGTATTTTAAATTCTGTTCATCACTGAAGTATCTGTTAATCCACGCTCTTTCATCTAATGCACCATTATCCACCATAATTTACCTTGGTCCTGTTCTTTGCATAACCAGTACCTGTGCTACACATTAGTGTTGCAATCAGACTAGACTTGGTCATCATGTATCTTCATTGCAGTGCTACAGTCTCCAGACTGACAGATGCTTGTCGAAAATACGCTTACTTCCATTAAAGAAAAACTTCCAGTGTCCTCACTTCAGGTATGTAATCTCTACTTTGCAGTTGATGTCGATTTGTCGAGATTAAATATAAAAGGCATCCTGTTTCTCGACTGGCTGTTGCTCACAAAAGACATACCTCAGATTTAAAATGTCAGGTCAGAAAGGTATCACACTGTCAAGTCATACTCAGACATCTCCTCTGGGAGAGAATCCCAAAAGCAGTAGATTATTTTCTTTAGTGGAGATGACAGTAATTGACAGTAATAATGTTACAGGCCAGAAGACACTTGGACTTTCTATCAGCTGCTGAAATGTTCAAAAAAAAAAAAAAAAAAAAAAAAACACCCCAACAAAAAAACAGTGTCTTAGTGCTTTTAAGGTTTCATTTCCAGGCACACAAATTAATCTGCCTTGGGAAACAATATTCAGCACCTGTAAAGGCAGCTGCAAACCTACATGACTGTGTGACAGCAGTGCCCTGGGCAGACGCAAGAATCCTTCAATTTCAGAACGTTTAGCTTACTTAGAAGTTTCCCCTGTGCCCCTAAATCCTTACAGTTTAATCAGTTTATCAAACATATCCGTGCAGCTTGAGGCCAATTGCGTCTCCCAGTCACCTCAGCAGCAAACATACGGTTTCAGTTTTCTGTGACACCTCTGGGGTATCCATGGTGCACTTTGCATGGCTGTCATTCCAGCTCCTGTCAGCAACACCTTCCTGCTGGGACTGCTATTTATGGAACTCCCTGATTTTTTTATGGGGACTCACACCTCTGTTCTGGCAGCAGAATCACACCCTGAAAATTAACAGCATCACAGCTGTCATTACCACTTCACTGTTCAGTTTGCACAGATACTTTTCTTTAAAATACCTTTCCTTAAATATCAGACTGTGCTGCATTTGGCTATGCTGAAAACAATGGATATAAACCTCTAGGATGTCAAGAAGGAGATTGTTCTCCCCTTGCATTTTTTTTGTCAACAGGAAAACATTCTATTTTTTTTAACACTTAATTCTAAGCATGTCTGATGTCACATCATTAAAATACTGATTGAGACTAGCATTGAAATGGCCCAAGACACCTATTTGTGGGTAAGTGATCTGAGCCCCCGATCTCCACTGATCTCCATTGACCATACTGGGAATGTAAATGTCTAGTTCACGCACTGACTTTCATTTAGGCAATTTTGTAAGCTGACTCCTTGTATTGAGTTTATGTGGCAATCTTTTGGTAGTCAGAAGCTGCCACGGTGCCCTCTGTGAACAGAACCCAGCACTGCTTCATGTCAGATCAGCATTATGGACTGATTTCAATCCCTGTTCCCCATTCCCCTGTGTCACTCAGGGGAGAAGGAAGGAGAGGGGTGGGGGAAAGGTATTTGAAGTTTGCTTTTAGTTCTCATTGTTTTAGTGTTATCAGTTGTCAATAAATTACATTAGTCTCCAGTTTTTGAGTCTGTTCTGTCCAGTGGTAATTGGTGAGTTCTCTCCCAGTTCTTAACGAGTTCTTTCTTGAAGTACTTTCTCTCCCTCTTCCTTTGAGGAGAGAGAGAGAAGCTGTCCATAAGGGTGAAACCACAGTGCCATTTCAAACTGGATCCTTGATGTCTTAAGATAATTCCAATATAAATTGATGTTTTCAGAAAGTCTAATTCTACAGTCTCAGTTCATTTTTATTTCAGATATATTTAGGTGGGAAAAGAGATTGTGCGATTATGCACTCTTTGCCCCCATAGCCAGCCTGGTCATTAATGCTCAAGGCCTAATGCATGCAGTAGGGTGCAAAAGACATTGTTTTTGGAACTAATAACAATAATAACTAATAACAAGATTGAACCAGAGACAGTTAACCATCACCACATTGTCTCAAACCTGGTGCTCAGACACCTGATAACAGATATCTGGTTCAACAGAACTAACTCTAAGTTGTATGACTATGAGTCAATCATCTTACCCCATTAATAACAAGCAACCTAAGAACCCCTTGGAGAGTTCTTCCTGCAAGCAGGTGGCTGCCCACCAGAATCTCTCCTTGAGTAGGGATACCTCTCGAGATCACCTAGCACATGCAGTGAGATTCACCCAGGATATGGTGGTGCCTTGCCAACAGATTCTTGGTAAGAGATTTATTGTTTTTAAACTATACTATCTTCACTAAGATTTGAGCTTAGATTCATTATGTAGTCCCCAACCTCTGTGTAGCAAATAGTCAAGGATATCTAGTCATTTCAAATCCTGTTAAATTGTTGTTATCATTGTTCAAATTACCATCTTTTATCTATTTATATCAGTAAAGATACATTTCTACTTTCCTCTTACAAGTGCTTTTAGTCTCTTTCCATGACAGACTGCCAACATACACCATTTAATGTATTAAACTACTACTGGCTAATTGATATAACAGTTGGGATTAAACTGTGATGCCACACTTACCATCTCTGACAAGGCACTTAAGTAATTGGCCTGGCAGCCATCGAACAGCTAGGGAATGGTTGTCCTCTACAGCTTCTTGAAAGGACAATTCATTACTGCAGAGCTGTCATCCACTACCACCATCATCAACAATAAAAACACCATGACTCATCTAAATAACCCAGTACTTCCTTCTAATCTCCAGACAGACCAACTTGTCTGCTTATTGTTCCTCAGGGGGTGGAGAGATTGGGAAGTTTTGTTTGTTTGTTTTCTTCTCTCTTTTTCCTGTAGGATCTTTCTATGCTAATGTTCCCTACCTTGGATATTCAATTTTTTCCCATCTGGATTGACTAGTGCTAGCTCTATTTATGATTCTCCTTTCTTATCCCTCTGCAGGCATCCTTATCTGTATCTGAATTGAAGTCATGCAGTCCTTGGTAGACAGGCATCTAAATTCTTCAGAGTAGTGGAGAGCACACAGTAAACAATTACAGGGTGCCTAATCCCAGAGGTTCATACAGTTTATAAACTATAACTCTAAAATTTGAAAACTTTGGCTGAAAGGTCCCCAGGTAGCTAACTTTAAAAACCTGCCCTTATGTGGGCAACTCAACTCCTAGAACTCTGTTAGACAGTATAAACACATTTCCACTGTCCATTTCAATTTGCAAACACATCTGGTACAACCACAGAAGAATATGAAATATGACAGCACACTGCACCATTTGAGAGTAAAAAACTGAAATTGCAGGGGAATGTACAGAATCTCCAGTGTCACTTGGCATCTTTGTTTGGACAACTGAATCAAATCCTATGATATGGGATTCACCTCACCTGCTTTTAGGTATCAACAATGTTGATATTCATACCAGAGCTGTCATTTGAGATACACGTTTAGAATAACAGTTCTCTGACTACTATGGGTATCTACCTTAAAGTCAGAAGAATCATGTCCAACAAATGCCATTTTTTTTCTTATGTTTCTGCTTAAGAAATGTTAGAAGGCCAGCTCAGATATAGATGCTGACACTGTGAATTTCTAGATTAAAATAAATTAACTAAACTGCCACATGTTCAATTGCAATGTAGAAAGAAGACAGAAAGCTCTGTCTATGCTCTGGGAGATGATTTGCTGAATAAAAGAGAAATAAAATCATAGAATCATAGAATGGCTTGGGTTGAAAGAGACCTTAATGATCATCCAATTTCAACTCCCAGCTGTGGACTGGTAGCCCACCAAGATCAGGCTGTCCAAGGCTCCATCCAATCTGGCCTTGAGCACCTCCAAGTTTGGGGCAACCACAGATTCTGTGGGCAGCCTGTGCTAGGGCTTCACCACTCATAGTGAAGAAGTTCTCCCAACCATCTAACCTAATTCTTCCCTCTTTCATTTTAAAACCATTTCCCTTGTCCTATTACTATCAGGCAGTGTAATAAGTTGCTATCCCTCTTGTTATAAGCTCTTCTCAAACTGGAAGGCCACAATGAGGTCTCCCTGGACAAGACTACCTCAACCTTTCTTCTAAAGAGAGCCGCTCAGCCTTCTGATCATCTGCATGGCCCTCCTCTGGACCTGGAATTAATGTGTCAGGACTATAGATACAGTGGGGAGAAAAAAAAAAGACAAAAAAAAAAAAAAAAAAAAAAAAAAAAAAAAGAGGATAAATTAGCTTTTCTTTCATCCTATTTATAAATTATCTTGAAAAATACCCAAATTTTCTGGTTTTTTTTTTTTTTTCAGCATAATTTCTATGGTTACTTCTGATAGGTAGATAATATGGCAGCTATTGTGTTGAATATGATGAATTATAATTGTCTTATAGTTTTTGTTTTATATTTCTGTCTTCTCATTGGTTGAGGTTAAGATTTCTGATGGGAAAAATCTTAAATAAAACCCAGAAATCAATAATGTCTCATGATATCTGCATAATGTTTGTTACTTAGAGAAACAACATATCACACACACAGAAATTTAGCACAAGAAACAGAGGAAAATACCTGTGATAAGAAGTTAAATCTTGTTAAGAGATTCACTTTACATTAACTATTGGAAAAATGCTAATTGCACAATTCTTATAAATTTTGCAAGATATCTGCAATTAATTATATAGATCTTCCTGAAAGGTGAATTGAGAATTGGCTGACTGGCAGAGCTCAGAGTATAGTGATGTGACTATGATAACCAGAGTATAATAAGCTTTGAATAACCAGCTTTGTAGTCAAAACTGCACAGTGATCCTGTACAGAAATCACCTGATTGGTAGAAATTCACGAAATGAGGTAATCACAAAATGCATGCAGTTAATTACAATATTTGGCACAAATTTAATCAACAGATCAAACTGAATCTGAAGATTCTAATGGAAAATCTGAGGAATTTATCACCTCACCTGGCATATTGTGAACACTGCCTAATGCAGCCCAGGCTGCTGCTGACATTCTCAGTCATGGGGGTACACTACTGGCTCATTGTCAATTTGTAGTCCACTGGGATGCTGAGGTCCTCTTCTCTAGAGCTACTTCTTTTTTGTGCCAGTCTGTCTTGGGCCATCGGGTTATTCCTCCCTAGATACTGGGCTTGGCATTTCTCACTGTTGAAGTTAATGCCATTCTTTTTGTCTGAATTCTCCAGGTTGTCCATGTTCTCTGAAAGACATTGCAACCATATGGTGTATCACTCAATCTTCTCAGTTTTATATAATTTGCAAGTGCTGAGAGTGCACTTTTTTCCCATCTTCCAGGTTGCTAGTGAAGATGTTAAACAGATGGCACCAGTGTCTAGCTGTGAGATACACAAGCAGTGACTGGTCTCCAGTTGAACTTTATGCACTTCAAGTCCAGCAATGATGCAATTTCAGTCCAGCTCACTGCTTTTTTGTTTAGTCTGTACTTCATCTGTTTGTCTATGAGGATACTGTGGGAGTAGGTGTTGAAAGCCTTGATAAAGAACATCATCTGCTCTCCTCTGATCCATCCATGCAATTATCGTAGAAGGCTTTCAAGTTGCTCATGAATCATTCTTTTGATGTAGATCCTTGTTGACTACTCCCAGTCACATCCCTGTCATTCATGAATTTGGAAATAATTTCCAAGATTATTTGTTCCATCACATTTCCAGGGATCTAGGTGATGCTGATCTGCCTGTAGTTACCAAGAATGTCATTGTGTCTTTCTTGAGGATGCAAGTGATTATTTTCTTCCACTCATTTACTGGAAGTTCAAGCTAAAATGATGACTTTTATCTATAATGACTAAACTTCAGCCTGTGTTCAAAAATAAATCCATGTCACAAAGATAGGATGGACTGGAACCTGAGCAAAGTCTCAAAACATCTGCAGTCATTGTGCATCAATCTCACTGCTATCACTGCTCATTATAAAGCATATGGTTAAAGCAAGTCAGGGCAGGGAGAACAAAGTTCAACACAAAAGGTCTGTAGGTTAGTACTTGAAGACGAAGACTGGCATGTCACCCAGTTCCGCTAATTGCCATCCCCTATTAAAATGCTTAAATAAACCTAGATGGGAATGCAAAGCAAATGGAGACTGAGCTTTACTAGAATCTTTTCAACTGAAAAATCTGTAATTAAAAGAAAACAAAAATTACAAAGAACAGTTCTGAAACAGAGATCAAAAGTCATTAATGCTTTCACAGAAAAGTATTATTGAATCTGTAAAGGGATGTTCATGCTTCAGCCTTTTTCTCTCTGTATCTTCCTTCTGCTCTCTTCATTTCAGTTATCCAACAGAAAAGTTCAGTCTCTGAATCAACAACACATTCCCGTGTTCTTGAAAATGTTCATTTATAGCCCATGCATGCTTAATTATTGCAAATAATTAAGTAGTTTCTGCTACTGTGACAGAGATTACAATTTAAAGTGGCAAAGTAACCTGCTAAAGCACTTCTTATCATGGAAGACAATTCCAGATGAAGAAGGAAGTTTCCTCTGGAAATGTTAAACTGTACATTTGCACATATTTTTCAGGGTTATCACCATAAAAGTCATCTCACTTTGCACTGGACAGAAATAGATTTAAGCACTTGAACCTGGAAAAAAAAAACAACCAAACCCTATAGTATGACTTTTAAATCTGCTGGGTATCCATCCTTTCCCTTTGATGTCCAACACAAATCCTCTGAAAATGAGGTTTTTTTAGTAAGCCCTCTGAATCAGAAAGCAGAAGTAGTATTTATCTCCCCAAATATTAAGAAGCATATATATGGACTCATAAAATCATAGAATCATTAAGCTTGGAAAATACCATAAGGTCATCTAGTCCAACTTTCAACCCACCTCCACCATGCCTACTGACCATGTCCCTCAGTGTCACATCTCCACAGTTCTTACATAAATCCAGGGATGGTGACTCTACCACCTCCCTGGACAATGTGTGCCAGTGCCTCACCACTCTTTCCGAGAAGAAATTCTGCCAAATACCCAACCTGAACCTCCTCTGGCTCAACTTAAGGCCATTACTTCTCATCCTATCACTGTTACTTGGGAAAAGAGGCCAACACCCACATTGCCACAACCTCCTTTCAGCAAGTTGTAAAGAGCTATACGGTGTCCTGAGTCTCCTTCTCTCTAGACTGAGCAATCTCAGTTTCCTCAGCTGTTCTCAACAGGACCAGTGCTCCAGATCCTGGACAACTGTCCATGCAAAGTCATTTAGTCACATGAGGGAACCTTTGGTATCTAAGATAGAGATAGCAGAAGTACTGTGGGGGTTAGAAGAGATTTGTGTTCTACTAGACTGATGAAGGAAAAGAAGGACACCTTTTCACTTCTCAAATGTCAGAAGATGTTTTGGTTACTATTAAAACAAACATCAAAACAAAGATGATCCTCCCCTTCAGGAGATTGGACTACTAATTCATAGAATTGTAGAAGCATAGAATCACCAAAGTTGGAGAAGACCTCTAAGATCATCCAGTCCAACTGTCCAATTCTCACTACATAATTAACTTTTGGACAGATAAATTCTTCTAAACCCACTCAGTAAGTTATTTAGGACTTGGTTCAGCTTCCCTAATGGGAACAGGGGACATATCCCAAGACATCCTTGCTGGTCTCTACCTGTTATTCCAGAAAGATAAGGCATTCCTCAGACCTTATCTGCCATTGCCATGCAGCTGACTCATGTACCTTGTACCATGTACTCATGTACCATGGAGTCTCACAAATGATACCTATATTCAAGCAATCAAATCTGACCCTTTTACTACTGCAATGGGAAGGCAATGTTTATCTTTGATATATAAAGAATTATTCACTTAGGCACCACAAATCAGCATGATAAATGGAGACAAAATGTTCTGCGAGGCTCTGAAAGGTGCCTATGCCCTTGGACTCCTAGGTCTAATCATCTGTCAGAGATCAGAAAATTGTGTGTTACTTATGCAACACTATTCAAAGAGTCAGAAATCTAAGCAGAAATAGAATTAAAGTATCCTAACTTCCAAGGCTCTGTTAAAATATGCAGCAGTATTTGACACTGACCAAACACACTGCTCATTAATGACCTACATAAAGAAGATATCTATTGATTTCTGCTATAGGTCTGACTCGCTATGAGCTATTCCTTCAAATATAAATACTTGTGTTGCACCTTCAGAGATCCATGAGGCAGCTTGGGAAATGTTCTATACGGTAAGATGACTGCCTCTTCTGTAGATCAATAATAGAGATTTGCTCTTACAGGAGTAAAGAGCCCTGTTCTCACTGATTTAATTACTCCATGATAATCCATCCTCTTGAGCTATTACAAAAATGAACTTAACAGTGTTGTCTAAATGACATTTGAATATGATGCAGCTGTCTGAATCATATTGCTATAGCCACACTTTTATTCCCAGAAAATAATTCCAATCATTCTTTTAACATTCCTGTAACTATAATGAAAAAGTAACTGTGAAATATCAAAAAGCATAGCAAAGAAAACTTCTGAGAAGTCTTTTGTTTCTAGAAAACTGGGTGATTGCATTCTATAAACACCTTTTTTTTTTTTTTCCTTTCTTATGCAAAGTTTTTGAATATAGTGTATCAACATTGTTATAAAATTCTCTTCCCTTAATCAGGTCCAAATCCAAATTATTAATGGGGAAATTCACTGCTAGAGTCCATGTCATTGCAAAAGCATGCATTCCAAAAGTAAAACAAAAAAGAATAACTTGTAAGAGTGACAGCTTGGAGAGATTTATATCAAACTAATTTTTAATTAGAAAAATAATCCAAACAACATACTGATGTATCCACCTTTTGACTTGCTGAGCTGGATGTATCTATGCTTGCCCCCAGAAGAAAGCATCGAGAACATCTTCATAACTAGAGTGAACCCATTCAGGATGCTGCCAAAGCTCATGCTCCTGAAATTGTTTTTCTCCATGTTTGCAGCCTGTTTAGATGAGATGACACATTGCAATACACCCAGACAGGCTGTCTGCCAGCACCCCACAGAAAGCCCATAAGGCAGCTATGTGGACAGGATGCTAGTGGCAGGTGTAATAGACCATCTGCACAGCCATCTGGAGACCACTCTTCCTCAGAGTACAGACGTTACACTGTGGCCTCCTTCTCCTTCTACCGACACAAGAGGGAATTTCAAACAACTCTATCTAAGTTACCGTCTACCCTCCTTCCCTGAAGATTTCATTAGTGAAAGAATAATCAGGGTCCTGACCTAAAAGAGAAAGGCACTCAGCAATTGCTGGAGTTCTTAGTTTTTCCTGATAGAGGCAATAATACAGCAGCAGGAAAAGAAAACCTAGCTAATAGAAAATATTTATCAAGGCTATTAATAAATATTTTAAAACAATTTATTTCTTATAAAGACACTGGCACATGACATCAAAAAAACCTCCAAACACATACTCAACTACATTAGCAAATCTCAATGCTGTCCTCTTCACTGCAGTCTCTATTAGTGAAATAAACTACAGAAGAAAAAAAAAATAAATTTAAGTTTTTATCAATATGACTACACTAAGACTTTTTGTCACTTTGGCCAAAGATCACACCTCATCATGCAATCATTTCTACAGCAGTACAAGCAGGAGGTTGCAATGCAGATATACACATGAACAGGTAAACAATACGTGTTTTAAGAGACTTAAGATATTGAGCATCTTCTGAGTTTGTATTGAATACAGAGATTTAACCAATCCTTATGATGCACCTCTGATTCAGCAAAGTATGTAAGTATGTGCATAATGTAAGTGGCTAACATCCACTGAAAACAGTGTTAGGTAAGTACTTAAAGACATTATTTTAGGAAGACTGACTTACTCATGGTCTTAAGGGCTTTGTTGTGTCAGAACTATTGGTCAGTCCAGAATTGACAGTTTCATCTACTGCCAACATTAAAACTGTCAGACAAAACTTTCACTCAGGTTAGAACAGGTTGTGAAAACTTCATCTAAAACCAGAAAGAGGACCTCACTAATTTATTTTTTACGAGATCACTCCTTGCATTACTTTCACAGTTTTTTGTCACAATTGCTAGTTATACTGAAGTCAGAAAATTAAAAGCTATAGATTTCTATTAGGTTAGATGACAACAAACAAACAAAACAACAACAAAAAATCAACTACTTTGCTCAGTGATAAAACTCAAGAGAATGACATGAAAATAGATCAACAGAGAGTCAAATTAGACTCTCAGAGAGTCAAATTAGATATTAGGAAATGATTCTTCACCAGAGGGCAGTGGGCATGGCCCCGAGCTGGGGAGCTCAGGGAGCATTGGCTCCCGGACATGAGGTTTAGATTTTGGGCAGTTCTGCGCAGAGCCAGAAGCCGAACTCAATGACCCTTGAGGATCCCTTCCAGTTTGGGATATTCTGTGATTTAGTGATTAGTTTATCCACATGCAAATGTTACTGTCAAAGTGTATGGCTCTGGAAATTTAATGGCTTAATCAGTGTATCAGAAGACTAATAACCTCTCCTGATAGTTTTCTCAAAAATGTTATTAATGGTATTGCCAGAAGGATAAATAAGCTTTATCTTCTGAGCTCATATAAAAATTTAAGTAAAGAGAAGCAGAGGAGAATGATTATATTTGCTCTACACAGGGGGGATCAAGGACTACACCAGCGCTCCCCTTGAAATAAATTATGTTTGCTCTTTTTTCCACTTTTGACATCTCCATGTGCCTGTCTGATTTTAACATCTTCCTCAGCCTCTATAAATTTGTTAAAACAAGACTCTGTCGCACATTCAGTGAGTCACAGTTGAGAAATCTCTCAAATTCAAAAAGTAATCTCTCAGCAGGATGAATGCACTTGAGCTGGAGACCAGGAGAAAAAGTGTATTGGTTTTTAAAATTGATGGTGATGCACTTAAACATTTCTTATCTAGCCTGTTTTGTTTTGAAACTGCCAGAAAACGTTCACTGGTTGTTTTGTAAGCAAAACAACTCTCTCCTCAGGCTATAAAATTGTACTCTGGACAAGAGAGGTGCTTTGCTAATCATGATTAAAAGAGTCTGTGAACTCAGGGGAATCATTAGTTCAGATCAAGCTCTCAGGCTACATTTTCACCTGCGGAAGTATAAAATCTCTGTTGAGATGATTGCATAAACCACCTCCCCACTAAGACAGACACAGGCAAAAACTGTGTTATCCTCTTACAAGAACAAATACAGAGCTCAAGATACGAGCATCTATTTTACACTTTTATTTTCCTGTTTATGGTTAATCCCACATAATCCTTCCAAATACTTGCCTTAACCTCTAATCATATTCACTCCTGTTATCTCATTTTCAGGTATTTATTACACTTGAGACTATCTGTGTGTAAATCACACGCAGTCATAAACATTGCATTTCTTTGCAAAACTTCCTGTTGGGGATAAAACAGACTCACAAATTTGTCCAAGGACAGTTTTGAAGAGGAGGTTGGGTGAGATGGTGAGATTGAGCAGTAACACATAGCACAGTCCATGCAAAGGCACAGAGCTGCATGATTATTCAGACAATATTCTCATTAACTTCAATGGGAGTGTTGTTTGAATAAAGTCTGTGAGGCAGGTCTTAGAACTGGAATTAATTTGTATTGCCTTATTGTCTAGCTAAAGAAAGTTTGATGATTTGTATTCCAGACTTGACCCTCCAGGAAGTTGTGTTTTTTTGTTTTGTTTTGTTTTGTTTTTTCCCTCTCTCTCTCTATTTTTACTATCTCTTGCCTTCATTTGAAAGTCTTTTTGAGCATATCTTACATAGGCTACACTAAGCTGGTCTTCTTCATAATCTCTCTCCTGAATTTTTCACTTTAAATGCTAAATCTCGTAATTTCTTTCATCCCGCAGTGTTCATCCCACATGTTCAACCTCACCAGTTCTTTCTAGAATTGCTTCCTCTGTTACAGTATTATGTCAATCTCTTGTTTTCAGTTTTCCTTGCACCATCCATAGGAATACATATGAAGGGAAATTACAGTTTCTCCCGGTCATACATCCTCTGTAGCACTGGCAAGATATACTTCTGTAAAACAGTGACTTTGAAACATAGCAGTAATTGTATGTGTCTTTATAGTAATGAATTACAAAACAAAGTTAGATTTTCATGACAATACATCTGACAAGACTTGAAAATTATATGATTCAGCAGAATAATTATAAAACTTAGATAATAATTACACGTGGTACCTCTCATAAAAGAATCATAAACCCATTAAGAAACTCCCAGTCCTTCTTGAATCTGTTTTGTCACTCTCTTTGAGTGTGTGGCTATTATTTCATAATATACCCATTCTGGAGCTGGAGCTCCTGATATAACTGTCCTCCTTTAATTTGGCCTTATTCAAAACAACAGATTCAGTGGGTCATATATGTATACTTATTTTTTTTTCCACATTATTAGGAGCTTTTGTCAGAAACCTTTGCTCAAATACAGGCAAATTTATGCTCTTGGTACTGCTGACGTAGGTCAGTGGCAGATCTGAGAAGAGATTTGGATTCTCATTTCCTTGGAAGGGATTAATCTTATGTAACTGTAGGGATGAGATTCAGTGCAATGTATAGACATCTGACTGTAGATGCCTAGAGCTCTGGAGTCTAAATGTAAACTCCAACCACTGTCAAAATAGACACCTTGATCTGATGAATCACCTTCTAGACTCCATTGATTGTACTGAACGCAGATGCAAAATGACTGCCTAAATGCACATACTTACTACTAACCCCTCCATAGGGGGTTGCAAATATCTATACAGTGCTGACAACTATGACACACAGTCTATGGGAGACATATGTAATCATGGAGCAAAGGCTGGAGGCTAGTCAATAACCTCACTGTTTCAACTGATAATATATGCTTTTGTGCACGCAATTGAGTGAAGTCTTGCTACTGACCACTGAATAGTTTTGACAAGTGCACATTCATGTATGTGAAACATCTAAATTTTTGTTTCTTAAACTGTTGCTGAATGCCAAACAAGGTAGGCTTTGATCCTCCTCAGAATGAAATGGGGTTCTCAATAAAAGCAAGTTGAATCTGAGTCAGCACTGTGTCTGGCAGCCAAAAGGGCCAATCATATGAGGGGTTCATCAGGCCCAGCACTTCCACCAAGCTAGGGAAGGACTGTCCCCTCTGCTCGGTGCTGTGTGGCTTCATCTCAAGCACTGGGGGCAGGTTGGGTGCCACAATACCAGGTCATAAATCTATTAGAAAACATCCAAAGGAGATCATAAAGGAATCTGGAGGGCAAGGCATCTGAGGAGCAGCTGAGGTCCTTTGGTTTGTTCAGCCCAAGGCAGAGGAAGCTGTGGGTCCCTTTCAGCTCCAGGATATGCCATGATTCTATGTGATACTCAGACATGAAGTCCTGTACTGCTAAGATTGTTGACCACCATGATATGGGGTTATGAATATGGGGTTAGCTAACATGTGCCCAGGTGGCCAAGAAGGCCAATGGCACTCTGGCTTGTGCCTATCAGAAATAGTGCAGCCAGCTGGAGCAGGGAGATCCCCCTGTACTCAGCTCTGGGGCAGCTGAGTCTCAAGTACTGTGTTCAGTTCTGGTCCCTTCACTACAAGAAAGACATGGAGGCCCTGGAGCATGTCCAGAGAATGGCAACAAAGTTGGCAACAGATCTGGAGCACGAGTCTTAGGAGGAGTGGCTGAGGGAACCAGTATTGTTTAGTCTGGAGAAGAGGAGGCTGAGGAACGATTTCATAATTCTCTACAGCTCCCTGAAAAGAGTTGAGGGGAGGTGGAGGCCAGCTTCTTTTGCCATGTAACGAGTTGGAGGACTAGAGGGAATGGCCTCAAGTTGTGCCAGGGCAGGTTCATGTTGGACATTAGGAAAAATTTCTTCTCCTGAAGAGTGATCAGGAGCTGAACAGGCAGCCCAGGTGGGTAGTAGAGTCACAGTCTCTGGAGGTGGTCAAGAAACATTTAGATGTGGCACTGAGGGGCATGGTTTAGTGAGGAAATATTGGTGGTAGGTGGATGATTGGACTGAATGACCTTGGACTTTTCCAATCTTAATGATTCTTTAATTATATTAATGTTGAGACCAAGATCACAGTACTTTATGCTTGTACTAGGCAGTCACCTTCACTGTGCTGCAATATTTCAGCAAATATATCCTGCCCTTCTCCAGGTCTTGTTTTTCTGGCACTGGTACTCTACTACTTGGGGATATTCAGGTAAGAGCAAGGCATAAGCAAAACTACTGATGGTTTAAGATTTCTCACTAGCAAAGACAAAAATTAACTTTGTCTCCACAAAGATGAAGAGATAAAGTTGTTAATATGCATCTCTTCCTAATCTCTTCTCCTCTAACTCTCTGTCCTTTGTTGGTATGGTCCTCCACCACTCAAGGAAGTAAGGCCAGGGAAGGCACTGGCATACTGGATAGACAGACAGTAGGGCTATGATTATCTATAACTGCAGCTCGCTTTCTTCTTTTACTTCAGAGAAGACATCATGTGGAGGTGCCACTGAGTTTGCTGCTACAATTAATCTTCCTAGGAAAATGCTCACAATACCTACCTATAAAATCTGAAAAACTGACTACCAACAGATAGCATGCATGCAAGTATCCCACTGGTCACCTTCCAAATCTTCCCTTTGAACTTCATAATAGCCCTCTCAAAATGGCAATTTTTTCTCCTTAGCTTTTTGAAAAGTCTTATTATAAACTATTTATTCAACAAAAACATTAGCTTAGGGGAATAGAGCTGGAATCTCTTATCTATTCAAATACCAACCATTTCACAGAAAATCAGAATAAATTGTGTCTTTGTTTCACCCCTCTCTCTTTATTCAGATATAGTCTCAAAGAACTTGAGTTCTTCTGAAGCAGTCACCCACTTTTGAACTCAGGTCTATTCTTCATCATACTAAACATTTCTGAAATGCTGCTTAATCCCCATCTCTTATCAAAATTCCCAGCATCTTTCCAACAGACAAATCACAGGCTTAGGAGCTCTTCAGTGTCTGGAGTTAATTTTGCAGGTATCTGATGTCTGGAGTCTGTCTGAAGTGTGGACACAAAAATATGCTCCCTACTGCAGTGCCTGTTTGACCCTTTTGTTGTCTGATCTGTATCCTTGGCCTTCAATACAGTGATTTAAAAATAACAGGTGCACTAGAGCTCCTGTAAAACAGGCTCAAGCTTCCATTTAAGGAAAGAGAAAAACCTGATGAATAGCAAGCCTGAGCATTATGTGCTTTGTCCCGCAAAGTGATTTCAGTTTGTGTTATGTCAATTTAATACAGAGTGTGAGCCACTAAGGAACTCTAAAATCCCCAGTATGTTTAGGGAGAAGCTGTATGCAGGACCAAATACTATTACTTTTGTCCTGTCCAGACTCAGGACTAGAACTGATATGGTACTGCAGTGTACCAAAATCTGATAAGCTGTTCTCCTGAGGTGTTATATGACAAATATTAAATTGAAATTTTTTGTATTTGCTATATTCCCTATATTTTTCAATATTATTTACATTGCAATTATACCAGGGAGGCTCAGTGACTTTGTCATGGTTCTATGTTTTTTGTTTGTTTGTTTGTTTTTATTTTGGGTTTCAGTATTCCACATCAAAACATCATGTAGTGTACGGGGCATTAAAGTGTCACTGCCCAATCCCAGGTACCTATCCCTGTACATTACAGCAGTCACGGGATCTGGCCCTTCCGGGTGGGGGGGGCGCTCTCTTGCTGCCTTGCAGTGGGTGCTGGAGGGTGCTTTCCTAGCCGTTCCAAGCTTTTCAGGTTTGAATCGGTCCCGGGAACTCTCTCTCTCATCTTGTCTGATTTATTAATCTCAATTTCAATTAAATTGTATATATTGTGTTATCTTGTATTCCAATATTATAGTAAAATAAGTTTTCCTCCATAGATTGTTGCCGCTGTTCTTTTCCTCCCTTCCTTCCTTCCCATTTTTGTGGGACTGGGGTGGGGGGGGAAGGGCAGAGGCCTGTCGCCCCTGTCACGGACATAGATTGATCTGGTCAACTCCGTGACAGATTTTTGGCGCCCAACGTGGGGCAACTGCTTTTTAGCTTTTTGAACGAATCTCTTTTTCTCTGCGCTCTTAGAGAGCTTCGTTAGGGAGCATTATCAGTAGTTCAGGTTTCTGTGCTGGAAAACCTGACCTTGAAAGATTAGGCGTACCGCCAGTGTTCTGGATATTTGTAAACTTTGAGCACTACTCAGTCTGAGTAGTGCCTTTTTTCTTTTTTTTTTTCCTCCTCTTGTTAGCTTCAATTCATTAACCCTTTTTTAGCAAGTACCAGTGATGAACCCACTCGTTATCGTGGGGGTGCTGGGTAAAGGATTTAAAGCAATGGTGTTAGTCACAACCTACTGGCCAATAATCCATCTCATACTCACGTGTTGTGGAATTGCATTCATATATAACTACCTAAGGGCACTGATGGAGACACCTATGTTTTACCTACTTGCAATGTGGTATGATTTGAATTTTGACATTTACATCCCAGAAGGAATGGCTAATTTCACAAACAACTACATCCCAGAAGGAATGGCTAATTTCACAAACAGCTACATCCCAAATGGAATAGCTAATTTTACAAACAACACGATGTTCAGACCAGTCTCCAGTTTTTCTTCTCGGTTTGTTAAACGTTTTTCGAATCTTGAATTAATACTCATGTTGGTGTGCGTGTCATCAATTCTCCTGAATGTACTCCAACGCATTTGTAATAAGGAGTCTCCTCCAAAACTAGAGAATGATGACTGGCAGGGAATATGGAGAGGTTTGGGAAAGGTCTTAGAAGCATGGGGACCCGCAGTGTCATGGGATTTTACTCTTGAACACCTGTGGGATCCTGAGAAACTAAGCCAGTATTTGAGTCAGGGACTATGCGGCTTACATAAATCTAAGGAGGTACAACTTATTTGGGGTTTGGCTTGTGCTTACCGTGCCCTATATAATACCATTCTGGAGAGAGAGAGTTTCCGAGACGAGGTTCAAGCCAAAGGGGAAAATCCCCAAGTCAAATCTAATCAATCACAGGAGACACCAGTAACAATACCAGTTGCTCCTGTGGAGGGCAAGAAATGGAAACGAGTGTCTTCGCGTCTTGAACGAAAAAGAGAAGAAGAAGAGGAGGAGGGGGAGGAAGATCCAGGCGAGGGGCCTTCCTCAGAACCACCACCATCGCGAAAGGCAAAAGCGAAAACTAAGAGACATGCAGAAGAGAGTGATGAAGAGGAAGTCTCTATTACTACTCGCCGGCCTCTAAAGATGACTGAAATCCAAGGTTCAAGAAAGGAGTTTACACGGCGCCTGAATGAAAGTATTGTTTCCTGGTTGGTTCGCTGCTGGGACAGTGGGGCCCATAGCTTGTCTCTGGATGGTAATGAAGCTCGCCAACTAGGTGCCATTGCCAGAGATCCAGCTATTGATAGAGGAATTAGTCGATGTTCGGATGAGGCTGCCTCCCTCTGGGAACGAGTGTTAATAGCCGTGAAGGAAAAGCATCCCTTCAAAAATGGCTTGAAGATTGCGATGAAAAAATGGGATACAGTGGAAAAGGGAATCCAGTATTTGAGGGAAATAGGCGTGGTGGAAATGCTGTATGACCCTAACTTTGTTCCTAACCACCCACACCAAAACCGCGACCCTGAAAAGGTGAGGACAACGCCTGAGATATGGCAGAAAATCGTGACAACAGCGCCGGACAAATATGCCGCTACACTAACGTCAGCGTGTGACAGATACCAGAAACAACAGAGAACGCCCTTAGTTTATGAATTAATTGTTACGCTCCAAAACTACGAACAATTGCTGTCCCCAATTCATTCTGCCATTGCTGCAATATCAAGAATGACGGAGCAAGTGTCTCAACTGATTAACCGTGACAAACCTGTAGCAGTATCAGAAACGCTTGATGAAGATCAGGATAATCAAAAGAGTCTAATGAAGGAGATGAAGGAGGTGAAGGAGACGGTGAAATTTTTGCGAGCCCACCTAACTAAAGACGATGAACCTTCCTTCTTACATGCACGATCAAAAATCTCAGCTGTTAGAGGCAGACGCTCTCCGGCTCAAGTAAGGAATAATACACCGCGAATTACCTTATGGTATTACCTACGTGACCATGGAGAAGACATGGGGAGGTGGCACGGTCAACCTACTCCTGTACTACGAGCCCGGGTGAAAGAATTACAAAGCAGATCAACCACCAGTGCAGTTGCTCCAGTTACCACAGGTAATGAATAGAGGGGCCCTGCCCTCAGTCAGGGGGGGGAAAGGGATAATAGAGTATATTGTACTGTGTGGATTCGATGGCCTGGCACATCAGAACCACTGAAATATAAGGCCCTGGTGGACACTGGTGCACAGTGCACTCTGATGCCCTCGAGTCACCAAGGGACAGAATCAATCCATATTTCTGGAGTGACCGGAGGCTCTCAAGAATTGACTGTGTTGGAGGCTGAGATAAGC
Organism: Lagopus leucura; assembly: GCF_019238085.1. Classification (NCBI taxonomy): domain Eukaryota; kingdom Metazoa; phylum Chordata; class Aves; order Galliformes; family Phasianidae; genus Lagopus; species Lagopus leucura. Next base: position 6,937,012 of record NW_024962254.1, read on the forward strand.
CTCACTGGTAAGGACTGGCAAAAACATCCTATTGTGACGGGCCCAGGGGCTCCATGTATACTAGGTATTGATTATCTCAGAAGGGGGCATTTCAAGGATCCTAAGGGGTATCGATGGGCCTTTGGAATAGCTGCTGTGGACACAGACAACATTAAGCAGCTGTCTGTCTTGCCTGGCCTGTCAGAAGATCCATCTGTTGTGGGGCTGCTGCGAGTAAAAGAGCAACACGTACCGATTGCTACAAAAATGGTGCACAGGCGGCAGTACCGCACCAACAGGGATTCTTTGCTCCCCATTCATAAGTTAATTCGTCAACTAGAAAGCCAGGGAGTGATCAGCAAAACTCACTCGCCTTTTAACAGCCCCATATGGCCAGTGCGTAAAGCCAGTGGAGAATGGAGGCTGATGGTGGACTACCGTGGCCTGAATGAAGTCACACCCCCACTGAGTGCTGCTGTGCCGGACATGTTAGAACTCCAGTATGAACTGGAGTCAAAAGCGGCCAAATGGTATGCCACCATTGACATTGCTAATGCCTTCTTTTCCATTCCTTTGGCCAAAGAATGTAAGCCACAGTTTGCTTTCACATGGAGGGGCATTCAGTATACCTGGAACCGTTTGCCCCAGGGGTGGAAACACAGCCCGACCATTTGCCATGGGTTGATCCAAACTGTATTGGAACAGGGCAGTGCTCCTGAGCACCTGCAGTACATTGATGACATCATTGTGTGGGGCGATACAGCAGAAGAAGTCTTTACAAAAGGAGAGCGAATGATCCAAATTCTTCTGAGTGCTGGTTTTGCTATTAAGCGAAGCAAAGTGAAAGGACCTGCCCAGGAGATTCAGTTCCTAGGTATAAAGTGGCAAGATGGCCGTCGTCACATCCCGACAGATGTGATTGACAAAATCACTGCTATGTCTCCACCCACTAGCAAAAGAGAGACACAATCTTTTCTGGGTGCAGTGGGCTTTTGGAGAATGCACGTTCCAAACTACAGCCTCATTGTAAGCCCCCTTTATCATGTGACACGAATGAGAAATGAGTTTACATGGGGCCCTGAGCAGCAGCAGGCTTTTGAACAGATTAAACAGGAGATAGCCCGTGCCGTGGCCCTAGGGCCAGTACGGATGGAACAGGGTATAAAGAACATCCTCTATACTGCTGCTGGAGAGAACGGTCCCACTTGGAGTTTGTGGCAAAGAGCCTCAGGAGAGACCAGAGGCCGACCCCTGGGATTCTGGAGTCGGGCGTACAGGGGGTCTGAAGAGCACTACACTCCAACTGAGAAGGAGATCTTAGCTGCATATGAGGGGGTTCGGGCTGCTTCCGAAGTAGTCGGTACTGAAACACAGCTTCTTCTGGCACCTCGACTGCCAGTGCTGAACTGGATGTTTAAAGGAAAGTTTCCCTCCACCCATCATGCTACTGATGCCACTTGGAGTAAATGGATTGCGTTGATTACACAGCGAGCGCGAATGGGGAACCTCAGCCGTCCAGGAATCCTAGAGGTCATCATGGACTGGCCTGAAGGTAAAAAGTTTGGAACACCACCAGGAGAAGAAGTATCACGTGCTAAAGAAGCCCCACCATACAATGAACTACCAGAGAATGAAAAGAAATATGCCCTGTTCGCAGATGGATCGTGTCGTATTGTGGGAAAGCATCGCAGATGGAAATCTGCTGTGTGGAGCCCCACACGACAAGTTGCAGAGGCCACTGAAGGGAAAGGAGAATCAAGTCAATTTGCAGAGGTAAAGGCTGTCCAACTGGCCTTAGATGTCGCTGAACAGGAGAGGTGGCCAATGCTCTATCTTTACACTGACTCATGGATGGTAGCAAATGCCTTATGGGGGTGGTTACAGCAGTGGGAGCAAAATAACTGGCAAAGAAGGGGTAAACCTATTTGGGCTGCTGAACTGTGGAAAGACATTGCGGCCCAAACAAAGACTATAGTTGTAAAGGTGCGCCATGTAGATGCTCATGTGCCCAAGAGTCGGGCTACTGAAGAACAGCAAAATAACCATCAGGTAGACCGAGCTGCCAGAATTGAGGTGGCTCAAATAGACCTGGGCTGGCAGAACAAGGGTGAATTATTTCTGGCTCGGTGGGCCCATGAGACCTCAGGTCATCAAGGGAGAGATGCAACATACAAATGGGCCCGAGACCGAGGGGTGGACTTAACTATGGATGCCATTGCACAGGTTATTCATAACTGTGAAACATGTGCCATCATCAAACAAGCCAAGAGGATGAAACCTCTGTGGGAGGAAGGGCGATGGCAAAAGTACAAATATGGGGAGGCATGGCAGGTTGATTATATCACCTTGCCACGATCTCGCAATGGTAAGCATTATGTGCTTACTATGGTGGAGGCAACCACTGGGTGGCTTGAAACATATGCAGTACCCCATGCTACCACCCGAAACACCATAATGGGTCTCGAGAAACAAGTCCTGTGGCGACATGGCACCCCAGAAAGGATTGAGTCAGATAATGGGACTCATTTCAAAAATTCTCTTGTAAACACTTGGGCCAAAGATCATGGCATCGAGTGGATTTACCATATTCCCTATCATGCACCAGCCTCTGGTAAAATTGAACGATACAATGGATTGTTAAAAACAATGCTAAAAGCACTGGGTGGCGGAACATTTAAGCACTGGGAGAAGCATTTGGCAGAAGCCACCTGGTTGGTCAATACCAGAGGATCTATTAATCGTGATGGTCCTAACCAATCCAGTTCCCTACATACCGTAGAGGGAGATAAAGTCCCTGTTGTACATGTAAAGAACATGTTAGGAAAGGCAGTTTGGGTTCTTCCAGCTTCTGGAAAGGGCAAACCTCTCCGTGGTACAGTTTTTGCCCAGGGACCAGGATCCACTTGGTGGGTAATGCAGAAGAATAGGGATGTCCAGAGTGTAGTTACTAATTCTATGTATATATATATATATATATATATATATATATATATATATATAGCCATGTGTGTGTAATGCATTGTAATCATTTTTTGTTTGTATATATGTATATATATTTTAAACATGATGTAACGATGTAGAATAAGGGGTGGAATGTCATGGTTCTATGTTTTTTGTTTGTTTGTTTGTTTTTATTTTGGGTTTCAGTATTCCACATCAAAACATCATGTAGTGTACGGGGCATTAAAGTGTCACTGCCCCAATCCCAGGTACCTATCCCTGTACATTACAGCAGTCACGGGATCTGGCCCTTCCGGGTGGGGGGGGGCGCTCTCTTGCTGCCTGGCAGTGGGTGCTGGAGGGTGCTTTCCTAGCCGTTCCAAGCTTTTCAGGTTTGACTCGGCTCCGGGAACTCTCTCTCTCATCTTGTCTGATTTATTAATCTCAATTTCAATTAAATTGTATATATTGTGTTATCTTGTATTCCAATATTATAGTAAAATAAGTTTTCCTCCATAGATTGTTGCCGCTGTTCTTTTCCTCCCTTCCTTCCTTCCCATTTTTGTGGGACTGGGGTGGGGGGGGAAGGGCAGAGGCCTGTCGCCCCTGTCACGGACATAGATTGATCTGGTCAACTCCGTGACAGACTTGTATTTATTATCCATAGTAGAGCTACTTTAGAATGAGACCTTTAGAACCATACAATCTGCCATTTAAGGAGCTACCCAGTATTATTGAGATGTTTTTCTCACCTTTTAAGACAAAAGATTAATTTAAACATTCTTCCAAGGATTGACTTTTGTGTGTTGTTGGAAATACTCACCTTTGATTATTTTACTGTAGATGCAATATCCATAAGATACTAATGCCAAGAAGTAACAGCAAACATTAGAGATGCAAGCTAAAGGATTTTGCTGTCCTGAGGAGTCTGAACTAACAGTATAGAAGAACAAACAGCAAATGGATAGAAGCCAGTTTTGAAGACTGAAGTTTGAACAGTTCTACCTGCTGAAGTTTTGACTATATAAGACAAAAAATCTTATTTTAAAAAAAAGCACAAGTTACTACATTTTTGCTGCTTTTATTTTGTTTTAACACATTCTCGTACTTTTCAGCTGCAATCTACACATTTTTATTATGTTTCCCTGCTGATATTTTAGATTTCCAAAGAAGATTTCTTTCTCCTGATCTTATTTATAACATTTTATACCAGAACATTCATGCTGGTCTGTTTTCATTTCCGTATTTATTAGCAAACAATCTTTATAGACAACATACTTTTTCTCTAAAAATCTCTCGCTCCTTCACTACCTCATCCTTTTTCATTGTGTTCAGTAAATCTGAAGTGCTCTCACTGTATAATATTGTTATCAAAGTTAATGTTTTTTCACAGTACCACGCTTTCTACTGACTTTTTTTCTATGGCTATTTCATGGTCTGTTTGTTCCTTCTTGTTATTGGATAGTATTTCGTATGCTCTTGTTTATTTTCTGAAGAAGTATCCAAGTTTTAACAGCCACAGTTACACAGTTGCAAGACTGTACAGTTAAATTATGCAGGACAATATGCACACAAATAGGCCAAAAACACTTGAGTGATATGTTTCTGAAAAAATATGATAAAGCCTTAAGTACTTCTAAAACATCACATTACACACACACACACACACACACAAAATAAAAATAAAAAAAATTCTTTTTAATTCTCTCTTAGGATTGAGAAATGCTCACCTTATGCTGATGCATTTTCCTGATTTTCCTGCAGGTGAAGAAAGCAAACACAGGGAGCAGAGGAAACAAACTTCTCTTAACAGTAATTCCATTGTTAGGAACCCAGGATTTCTGAATGGCATCAAACTTTTCATATAGCAAAGTGGGAATATGATCTGTAGTTTGACAAAATTACTATTAATTTACTATTGGAACAATGGTATCAGAGGCGATTCTAACAGATGTTTAGAAAGCACAGTTCAAAATAAGAGGCTGTACATTTGTGTTCATACAGATGACTCAAATTGACAGGAAGATTTACCATGCAAGGAACATTTAGCACTTCAGCCATGACATATTACTTTGGTCCTATTTTCAAGACAACTTCAGACACTGAGCCCACATAGCAATGTAGAATAAATCAATAAATGGCAGAGAAGCCCACACAAGATTATTTTAATAATCCCTTCTTGCCATGATCTCTTCTGCATGCCTTCATAATGACCTTTCCATCCATCAGGCTAAGAAATCCATCTGTAAGTAGAAATATTGAGCAGAATAACTAGAAATTATTTTTGCTATATCCTTCTGAGCTTTCAAAGTTACAACACATTTTCTGTCTCATTATGTTTTCTGCCTCCCTTGCCGTATAAGCATGTTGCCCTTAAACCCATAACATCATGCTCTCCTAAAGTGCATGCCTGCTGTTATTCTATCAACTCTCTAAAGCTCCTGGTATTTGCATATGCAAATTCTAGCCACAATGTAATTTGCCATTGATGGACGTATTCCTGCTGTTAATATCCACAGAAATCTTGATTTGTATCTGTTGTTTTATCTATTACCTCCATTCTACCATAAGTCTCCAGCCATATTCATTAGATTCAATTAGTGACATTCTGCCCTACAAGAATCTGTCAATATAAAATAGGCACAGTAAGGCTCAGAAAATTGTCAAAATACTTTTATAACTTTCATGGCATCAGATGACTGAAACCACAGTAGACTAAGATCCATCAGCTTTCAGATACTTTAGAAATCATTTTACAAAATTCAGTAGAATAAATAATTATGTGCAATTTAAATAAACAAAGCCTATAAAATAAACAAAAAATATAAGAGCAATGTGGCAGATCCTAACAGAGTCATTTAATCTATTCCTCTACTTCAAATCAGGATGGCTGATAACCGAATCCTGGGTTGTGTCAAGAGAAGTGTGACCAGCAGGTTCAGGGAGGTGATTCTGCCCCTTTCCTCTGCTCTCAGGAGATCCCACCTGGTGTACTGTGTCCAGTTCTGGGGCGCCCAGCACAAGAAGGACATGGAGCTGTTGGAGCAGGTCCAGAGGAGGGCCATGAAGATGATCAGAGGGCTGGAGCACTTCACCTACAAGGACAGGCTGAGAAAGCTGGGGTTCATCAGCCTGGAGAGGAAAGGCTCCAAGGAGACAATATAGCAGCCTCCCAGAACGTGAAGGGGGCCTAAAGGAAAGCTGGGGAGTTTCTATAAGGGCAGGTAGCAACAGGATGAAAGCAAATGGTTTTAAACTGGATGAGGGTAGATCTAGACTAGATATTAGGAAGAAATTCTTTACTATGAGGGTGGTGAGACACTGGAACAGATTGCTCAGAGAGATTGTGAATGCCCTCTCCCTGGAAACATTCAAGGCCAGGCTGGATGGGGCTGTGAGCAACCTGGTCTAGAGGGAGGTGTCCCTGCCTGTAGCAGGGGGTTGGAACTACATGTTCTGAAAGGTCCCTTCCAACTCTTTTTATGACTCTATGATTTTATGAAACTTATGTTTAATGTATTTTACCACTAATTTACTTTGAAAATAAACTGTTAATTTTTTAAGTGTTTATTCTGTGATAGATTTTCTGGAAGATTTTAATATTTTCATCCTTCCCCTTTTCTATCTTCTTCAATATTTCCATTCTTTTAATCTCACATGATCCCTATTCATAACTTAGATACCTCCTCTCCCATAGATTTCAGCCTCTGATCAATTTCAAAGAATGAAGCTGTATTGTTATTAATTACTTCTGGATAAAATTCTGTTAAGACATGGCAGAATATTGCTGCTTTTTTTCTGATTTCCTTCAGACTATTACTTGAACAAATTAAGATCATCTTGAATTTAATCTTGTCCTCTTACATACTTATTACAGTTCCTATATGCTTGATGTCATTCACAGATTTAATAAGCCTGGTCTTGCTTTGATTTTACAATTTTTGTCATTAACAAATCTGAGGGAAGGGAAATATTCTTGCAGTTGTACAGAAAGCAAGTGATAACTCCACCTAGTTGGAGTCACACACTTCAACAATGTTTTTACTTTTGATAATCTACCCAGTTTGCTTACAAGAGGTAGGGAAAGAAAATGTCAAAAGACAGTGAAAACAAGATGTATAATTACTGCTTCTTCTTTGTCTACAAAACCTTTTATTTTTTCATAAAGAAAATTACACTGGACAAGAAATCTCCTTGACAAATTCACTCTTGCTGCCATTCTCCTTGTTATCTTTTTTTTCTAGGATATGAAGAGAAGTTGACTTCTCTTTTAATTTACAGATCATTTTTCCCCCCTTTATACGCAGTTACACATTCAGATTTCTCCTTCCCAGTCCAGCAATACTTCTCGTGTCTTCTGCACGTTAGCCAAGACAACTGCCAATGTTTCTGAGATTGCTTCACACTGCACTCAGATGAGGATTAGAAGGCCAAGACAAACTGAAAACATACAATATACCAAAATATCATCAAGCATGATTTACTTTTTATTCTAGGTTGAGCTGTTACTCATTTTTGCTAACCATGAGTTTGCTACTTCTCATAAGTAACATTTATAATTAATGTTTTTTCCTTGTATCATCAAATGATATCTATTCCTTTGCACAGAATAAATTTCTAACACTTCATTTTGGATCTTCTGTTATTACTAAGCCAGTCAAATAATGATTTCTTCTTACTCCCACTTTCTCTCACTAATAGCAGTTTTTTCTGTACTGTCTATTTTGGTTTTTGCTTCTACCTGCTCCCGGTGCTCTATATGTGATCTTTGTAATCACCATTTGTCTCTCCTTTATCCATATGCAAGGTTTACAGTCAATAAAAACTTCATAACTTAGCCAAAGACCTTCAGCATTTGTCCTTTTTTTTTTTTCTGATGCTGTTTATTTTTTTGAGAAATGAAAACTTTTCAAATTTTTTGTTTGACCTTTGCAAATGATCTTCCTTATCATTTCTATATATCTATCAGAATCTCATGGGATGAAATTCATGAACCATAGAAGGAAAGATAGAGAGAGACAGCAAACTTTAGTGAACCTCTTTTATACTATCCCTGAGGGATCCTTCTTTTCACAGCAAAGACTTCTTGCAGGTAAAAATCCAGCCCTTCCTTATCTACCCATCTGAGTCAAGTCTGTACAGTTACAGAAATTCCTGCCACAGCACCAACCACTTTGGAGCTGCAGCTCCCCAAAGCACTTGGCATCAACAAATGAAAACAGCTACAGCCTGCTGAAAACAGCATGTTCAGTTTTGCATTCAGTGTGTAAACTGTAAGCTGGTTTCAACCATATTTTGTTACCCTTTGAAATGTTTCCTCAATACTAGGTTGCACCATCTGCTGCACTGTTTGCCTGCATGTTTTGCTTGTTAAACTGCTCCCCCAGCAGCACACAAAAGAAGAGAAACAGCAGTGATGCCTTTCAGGAAGATCTCTCTTTCTCCTCTGCTTATCTCCTCCCCCCAGTGTTGCTCTGCTCATGGCAGATGTCGAGTACAGAGAGAAAATCACTTCAAAGTTTACCAAGGAGAATGAGTGTGCCACAGCCAACACTGAGCATCCATTTAAACATGGAAGAATATCCAATGTTGGTCATACTCCAATAAACTTCATTTTCTCAACAGGTGTACAGATAGAACAATACTTACACCAACTAAAAACTCTTTCTCCTGGCTTAATGCTGGCACATTGTCACAACAGGAAGAATACCCTATCATGGTGCAGGTAATGAAGCAGAGCTGTTCTTTCCTCTCCATCTTTCACCCTTAGATTTTCTTCCTTCCCTCCTGTTGTATGTATTAAACTTGACCAAACAACCTGCAATGATTTTACATGAAATATTCTCTGAAATGTGTTGACAAATCCTTGTGCCATGCTATATAATCTCAAATCATTCACTTTATGAACTGGATGAATGATGAGAAGAAAGGCAAGCCCAGTGAATAATGCATTTAAATGTGACTGCAGAATGCTGTGAATAAATTACACAACCTGTATTACTCAGCCAGCTCAGTTCTGAAAAACACTGTTTACTTGTTTGTTTAAGCAACAGGGACCAGTGAGGGGCTGAACTCATTTGATGGGAATGCTTTTTCAGGAAGTTCATCTGCCTTGAAAGAGCAAGGTTTCTGTCCGAACGCCTATCAACAAACTCCATTCCTGCAATAATATAAGGCCTGAATATCCTATGTAGAGAAATAAACATTTACCTTGTGCCAGTTTCTGCCCAAGGCTCGTGCTTACCACACATGGTCAGAGGATTGATGCGTTATATTGATATGACCCTCCCATTCCCCTCAATAGCTGGTAGCAGAAAGTATTTCACATCCTCGCTTTTCACTGAGTTCTCGGATAAGATATTGTCATAAACACAGCCAAAATTATTAGCCTTCTATTTATTTTTGGATTTGAACTGGAGTATATCAATTTTAAAAAACTCAGCAAGGTCACCAAAGTTGAAGCTTGATATAAAATATCTAAAACATTTCTTCTGAAACAAGATGAAGGAGAGAGGTCCATGGATGAGCTAGTCACTCTTGTTGCTCTTTCTAATAAACATAGAAAAGTGGGCATTTCTAGAATGAAATTAGTTTCATTCTGAGTAGCCATTCTAAACAAATCAAATTAATCATATTCAAAAATGTTCATTATTCTCCTTTGGTTGTAAGAGGAGGCTGAGGGAGCTGCCTCATGCAGTGAGTAAATGTGTAGACACCTCAGCTGTAGCAAGGTGAATCCCTCCAACAAACCTGGCTGCCTGCAGAGGCAGGTACAGGACCCATAAAATATGTGTCGTATGATGTGGGAGCATATGCCACACTGGCTGGTTCTAATGTTCCCTGAGTTTCCCTGGGAGATCTCTCTTCTGTGTCCAATATGATGAACCAGACGCCAAGAGAAGATCCAAACATTTGAAGTTTATTTCCTCCTCTACTAGGTTTTCCAGGTGGCTCAGCCCAGACCAAATATTTATAGAACTAAATATTTTTCTTCTCCATGGGAGGGAAACTGTAAAAGTACAGATCCCAATTTGTTTTTTGCAGAGGGCTGGAAATAATGGCAGACTAGTCATTAAAAATAACCCTTTTTTTTTTTCTTTTTTTTCCTTTCTTTCTTGGCAGAGGGGAGCCCTCCCCTAGGGTCAGCCTAGATGACCCCAGAGTCTTTGCAGCAACAATAGGAGCCAGGATCAGGCCTGATGAAAGCTTAGAATCACAGAATCACAGAATGGCCAGGGTTGGAAGGCACCTCAAGGATCATGAATCTCCAACCCCCCTGCCACATGCAGGAACACCTACCTCCCCATTTAATACTAGACCAGGCTACCCAGGGCCCCATCCTCAGGGCTCTGAAAATGATTACGTAGCATAATGTCACTTTTGCTTATGAATAATTGCTCAAGTTGAGGGTATCAATGTAGATTACATAAATGTGAGAAATTACCAAACAGACTTTGTATTTCAATGGACATGTGGGTAGTTAATACACTATTCCTCTTTAGTACAAATTATATATTATCCAGGAACTGGGTATCCCAAATCCGTTGAGATTTAAAGGTTAACATTTTCTAATGGGGAACAGGAAAGTTCTGTGAGCATCATGCCATTTCTAAAATTGAGCTTTGATTGTTAAGCCTACTTAGGCAAATTCACAGGTTAAATAGGAAAATGATTGCTTTTTTTTTCACATTCAGACTTAAGATGACATAATGAGAAAACTCTGAAATGTTTGAAATGACACTGTTTTCTTAAAATATTTCCAAAGAGTTACCAGTGACAATTTTTTGCCAGGTTTCTTAATTTTCTGGAACCTTATTGACACCACAGGTGCCATGCAAACTAACATTCAAGGGAAAACAGATATATGTGGGAGCTATTGGGATTAGGTGAACGGTTGGACTGGATGATCTTTTAGGTCTTTTCCAACCTTGGTGATTCTATGATTCTATGATTCTATGATTCTATGAATTTGAGGTATAGGACAAATGGCAGTTGTTATGTCTCACAGAACTTATACACCAATTGCAGTAATGGATAAAGTTCAGATAGTTTGTCCTGCAAGACCTGAACTAACTCATCACTGCTAGAGCCTCACGCTAACATGTTCAAACAGAACAAATCTTCATGCATAATGTTACCTCATGTAGCTTCTGACAAAAAGACAGTGCTTTTAAAGCTTGTAGCATTGGTCAAAATGCTACAAGCTTTAATCATAAAAATCATAGAATAGCCCATGTTAGAAGGGACCAACCAGGATCGAGTCCAGCTTCTGGCTGAGGACCATCCAGCATTCAAACCCAGTTTGAGAGCAGCATCCTTGAACTCCAGCAGCTTTGGACTGTGCCCACTGCCCTGAGCAGCCGTCTCCATGCCTACCAAACTCCTGCCCTCTGAAGTTGGTGAAATTGATATCCCAACTGATATCATAGTCTCAAAGAACCCTGATGATATTTTCTAGCTGTTTCTTCATAGGTGGCAAAAATGCTTTCTAACCCGTACTTTCACATTTTCATAGCATACAGAGGAGATCTGTTTTGCTGGTTTAAAACCTACAGGAGATAATAAAGATTCTTGCCTGCAGCCAATCAACTGCAGTGGACCTTTGGGTTATTTTCTTGCTGCTTCTCAGCTGAGTGAAGGATTACAGTACTGCTGTGATGTGCTACTGAGCAGAAACTGCTGAAACCTTGAATGCATATTATGTCTCAAACCCATAGAGTATACAATGGCTTGGTTTGGAGGGGACCTCAAAGATTATCTGGTTCCAACCCCCTGTGATGGGCAGGGCTGCAAACCAACAGATCAAGCACTACATCAGGTTGCACAGTGCCCCATCCAGCCTGGCCTTGTGCTAACTCATGCCAAACTGATGCATAAAACACAAGCATTTGTATTCATGCTAACTTCTGCCAGGACGGGGTCCTGGGCAACCTGATCTGAATGTGTATGTTTGGTGGCCCTGCTAGGCAGGGGGGTTGGAACTATATGATCCTTGAGGTCCCTTCCAACCCGGGTGATTCTGTGATTCTGTGATTCTGTGATTCTTTATCTAAGAACTGGGCCTGGTGTACGTCATCGCTTTGTAAGGTTCACAGAGGTTTAGCATAAAAGGAAAATCGTTTCTGAAATAAATAGAATGACAATTTAGCTCTGCCTGAAGAACCTCTTACCAAGCCGAAGACTCTGAAGCCCCACCTCTTCGGGAACTGCAGACTGTTTCTTGTCCTTCACTTAGTGTGTTGATAATTACATACCTGTCACCTTACCTACTGCTTTTAGTATGGAACTTGCACGCTTTCTGCAACAACCTACCACTTAGTTCTCTTCCAATCCTTAAATAGTGCTGACTGGTAGTTTTTAATTAAGACTTGACAGTTGAAATTTGCATTCTAAAAGCCAGCTGAAGGTGCTGGAATTGGATTATCTTTTATGTTATAATGCAGAGTGTTCTATTAGCACAAAGTCTATCAAGTGAGCATGTCCTTATCAGGACCTTACTAGTTCTTGGAGACAGTTTAAGTGGGAGTTTAATACTGCTTCTCTGAGAGAATCATAAATTGGTATTTTATGCTTTAATGCTTTTTTAATGGAGTATAAGTAAGCATGCTGAGTGATTTCTGTAGCTCTGAGAGGAACATTGTTCTTGTCTGATTCGTTATTCATTCATACTTGCAAGCTAACAAAAATTGCTGTGACAAGATTGACAAACTGCTAACAGTAGTTTTCTTAGTTTCAGGAGTTAGGGAAGAAGTGAACCAAGGAAGGACACAAATAATGGATTGCTACAACTTTTAAAGAGCTATAGTATTTTTATTTATTTTTTTTTTCTTTGGTACGATGCTCTGATTCCTGCTAGAGGTTCTTGGCATGGCACACATTTAGCTAAACAATTTTTCTTCTTATCCACATTGATTTCAGTAGTTTTATGCTTGACAGAGGTATAAGTCATCTCTGAACTCTGAATTAGGTTCCACAAGCTAAAGCTTTAAATATGCTCCTATCTGTTTCCTTTGAAGAACTTTGAAGTACGTAAAGCTAAACTTTCAGTTTCTTTAAAGATTATCCATAAAATTTCACTGATAATTAATCACTGAGAGTAGCTACACATCCAAACATGTTGTGTAGCACAAACAACAGTTATTGCAAAAGACTGTATACTCCATGACCCTGATTTCAGTGCTTAATATTCAGTGTGTATTCTGCATTAGTATCCACCAGAATTTCTACTGTGCTGCTTTTACAGCACGGCATAATGCTGTTAGGACTTGTTTCTTTTAAAAGTCAAAAGAACAGTAGTCCCCTTTATGTCTGATCACAGTAAGAGGATTTCATAGAATCATTTGAGTTGCAAGGGACCATTTAGATGACCATTGGGCATCTAGTCCAACTTCCCTGAAATGAAGGACACCTACAGCTACATCAGGGTGCTCAGAGCCCCGTCCAGCCTGACCTTGACAGTCTCCAAGGATCTCACAATGCAAAAGTCTTCTACAGACTATAGTTAAGCAAAATTTTTTGTTTAAACGTTTATTTACTTCCAGGATCACCCTCTATTATTGGGAGTCATACTGATTTCTGTTTTACTTGTATTTTATAATTCACTTTGTCTTTCAAAATACTACTCTGTACCAGAATAAGACATTTAAATCAGTGGAATAGGAATTAACCCTGCAGCTGAAGGAAGCACCGGGGAGCTAAGAACAAGATATAACTTATTCCCATTGGATAGACATTTGAGTGAAATGAAAACATAAGAAATGAAGTGAGAACATGGACAAAAGAGTACTGTCAAAAGTGAAACTACATTTGTGTAATCTCATTTGGATTCCGGAAAGTAAAGCAGCCTATATAATTTAGCTGTTAAGTCAACTATTATTTTGAAACAAAAATGTAGAAGATCTTGTGGTAAATAACATCCATTTTATATGTTTATGAACTCTCTTCTGTTCTGAAGAGAATGAGTGCATCGTGTAGAAACTTCTGGAAAGAAAGATGTTTCTTCTACTGGGCAACCTGAACATGCCTCAGACAATATTTTTCCTACTGCAAGTGGTGGAAGGCAAGAATAGAGAGAGATACATGCACCAAGGAGCAGTGAGCTATGCTTTCAAGATAGATGGAGATGTGTCTGAGACAACAAAGAAGCAGACATATTCTGACCTCCATGGTGACGAAAATAAAATTTTCTAGTGACCAGAGGAAGCAATATTTACTTTAACTCAGAAAGCAAGTACCAAATGGATAAGGTAGGTTTATTAATCCACCATTTACATTTATTCTTCTGATCTAGTAATTTTGAGCTTCCTGTGTGTGAAGATTAAGAAAATATACTGTAACCAAGCTAACATTTTATGTTTAAAAAATCTTTTGGTCTTCATTGTAAAAGGGAAACAGTCCAGATGAAGCTATGCCAGAGACTTGGGTGCCGCTACAAGACTCATGCTACTCTCATGTGACTTAGCACTCAGACCAGATCACTTGCTCCTAATAATGTGCCTAGCTTTGGTCATTTGGTCATACCCAATGTCAAATCCGATTTGACCTTGGAAACTAGAAAGCCTGGTTTTAAATCTCAGAAGATCCCTTCTCTGGCCATGTAGAAAGTCCTTTTCAAGTGTACAAGGGGGAAGAAGGGAAATAGAAAATCTCCCCAAGCAGAAGTACAAGTAAACTCTGAAATGGAAGAAGGGACTATAAAACCAAGCGCTTAAAATGCAAGCAGCACAGACGGTGCAGAAGGCTGCAGTGAGCCAAGATGAATTAGCCTCCTCTGGCTTGTAAAAGAAAAAGAAACGTCACCTTTCAAACAAATCCTTCTGTGCAACAGCACCAGCCTTTACAGTGTAAATGCTGCCAAAAGCTTTTTCTTGGAGAAGCCCTGAGTTCATCAGGCCTTAAGCAGCAGCACTACTCAGATTAGCTGATTCACCTCATGCCCATCAAATAGCAGGATTAACCGTGTGCAATAGTGTAAACACAGCAAGATGGTCATATGCTGTCTGAGGATTCATTATGAGATTGAACATCAGTGTTTCAATCATCCAGCAAAGTGAAATAGCAAAAATATCATGCAGGGAAAGAGCTATGAACCCAGTAAATACTGCCCAATCCCTAAGCTTTTGTCAATCAGACACTCATTTCTTCCATCCAAACTGGTAAGACTTGACTCCAGCTGCAGCAACTCAACTGGATAATCTCTGTAGTTCTTTTGAAAACAACACCTGACACATTTAAAGTAGGTATTGTAAGAGTGACAAATATTAGGGTGTCTTCAGTAAGCGATCTTGGCAGTGGGAAGCAAGGGCTATTAAAATGAGAAGATCTAAGAAAGATATCAATCTTCTCAACACTCTGTTACCTGAGAACCATCTGGGTTCAGTGTTTGCCTATAGCTCTTGTGCTTCCTTTCTTTCCCTTCATGTTTAATGTGTCATTGCCCATCTTGGCCACTGAGTCAAGGTATTGGAAAGAACAAAGTAGGAACCACATCTGATGGGAAAACAAACAAACAAACAAACAAACAAACAAACAAACAAACAAAACATCAAGGTATTTCATTGTAAACAATCAGAACTGTTGAAACTGTTGAAAAATTTTGTTGAAAATTTTGAAAGTTTTGTCTTAGATTTAAGAGAGTAAAAATGCGAGATAAAAGAGCTTCTGTGGAGTTGTTTGTTTGTTTGTTTGTTTTTAATAATAAATATCTGTCATTTTGGATGGGGCATGAAGTTTCCTGGGGTGTACCTGGCATTTGGAGTCACTGAGCATGTCAGCACCTCACAGTTAGGAATGGAGTGAGCTCTACTGAGGGTTTTCTGAGAGCCTTTGATGAAAGCAAAGCCTCTGAAAATCTGCAGTGCAGCTGACAGCTGATAGAAAGTCGCTAAACAACATTTCTGAGGAAGGCTGAGCTGGTGAGATTACTCATGTGATCCCACAGGGCCTTAAGCCCCCAGAAACCAAACAGTAAAGATCATAAGAAACTCTGTGGGTAATAAAAATAGTAAAAATGTTTGGAAATAGATTAGTAAAGCCAGAGTGGCATAAACATAATTGCCTGAAGAGGAGGAGACTAAGGGAAGGGAGGATATTGAGATTATGAAGGTCATAGCAAATAAACTGTTTTTCCTCTTAACTGTGTTCTGTAGCACAAAGGTGACAGACAGAGGACTACAAGAGATAGCACTCTGTGTAGAAGAAACAGGAAGATGCATCCTGCACCCTCCTTCTGGAATTTACTGCCACAGGAGATCATTAATTCAAGAACTGTATCCAGATTTTTTAAGGTAAGGTAAGTTAATTCTCAATGACATGCACTGCCATGCAAACATATGTCATAAGTAGAGAGTAAAAGCTTATTTCAAGATGTGAACAATTCACCTGTAGTCATCAGTAAAGGAATGTCCGTCTATCCCTACACGTTGTCCCATAACAGCTCAGATATTTCACTAGAGAAATCTTACTTTGTAGAGACAGGTGTTACCATGATCAGAAACAGAATATAGATCTAGAAGGACTAAGAGCTTAATCTGGCACAACAGTTTCTAATAAACAGTGCATGATCTCTGAAGATGAAAGGAAAGCACACAGTAGGAAGCCTAGAGCCAACTTCTTCTATAAAGCCTATAGTATAGTGCAGAAAAATGGAAGTGGGTTCAAATGGGTGTAATTTCATTGGAGTCTATTGCCAGGTGCTGAGGATCTAACCTGTTATATTTCAAACACCATGTTGGGTTTTTATTTCACATGTATTCTTTACCTGTCGAATATGCATAATGGTGGGATACTTTATTTTGTAAATGTGACAATCAACGTCTTCTCCACATTTTGTGGAGGATTAAAAGCAGGAGTTGGAGGCACCAGAATCACTGTCAGATTTCCCAACAAGTCAGTCAGGGATGGCAGGAAATCTCTATTGACAGAGCTCAGCTTTTAAATTCATCCTCCACATGCAGTACTGAAAGTGTTTGCAGCACTCTTAGTATGTGTCCCAGATTATAATTAAAGCTCATTATATATCTGGAACAGGTGAAAGCAAAAATAAAAAAGAATAGAAAAAAATCTGCAAAACTCTTCTTCTGAGCCTCTAGCAAACTGGAAAAGATTTGGCAAACTCTCTTCATTAATTGGAAAATGCCTTTCCCATCAGAAAAGTCACTTCTAGTAGTTGTAGAGATAGTACAAGTGCTCACAGACTTAAAAGGAGAGAATGAAGTTCATGGAAGAATTTTGCTTTCAGTGAGAGCTGATGAAAATTTTTAAAGTCTGTGATGGAAAATATAAGACATTGGCCTGAGATTTCACTGCAAAGCTAGCTGAGGCACACACCTATTGTCAAGTGAGCACCTCAAAGATTAATTGATAAAACAGATTCTTGAATTTCGTGGTGAAAAATATGCTACATGAAAAATCACAAACATTCTTAAGATTACTTTAAATTCAAACTAAATCAAAATACATTCATTTATTTTTGCTTTGTCATTTCTTTCTAAAGGAACAACTGTCATATTTCTTTAAGACATCTGTTTCTTTTTGTGGCTTTTCCACTGTTCTATCTAATTTGATTGTATTTCAGGAAGGCAAAGGAGAGCTTAATATTTTTTTCTTATTTACTTATTTCTTACTTTATTCTATTTTTTTTTTTTCTTATTTTACTTATTTCCTTTAAAATTGTTTTGTTTTTTAAAAATTGAAGTTATGGACAACTGAAATGTATTTGATGAAACTCAAAGGTAATTCTAATCCGTAGTTTTGAGCTAGAAGTGATAAACCCACTCCCTAAATCACAGTGCAGGAACAATCAGTCTGGAATCAGAGATGCGGGTCAGAATACAGATGAGATCAATGTACCAGTGTATTGACCTCACTAGATTTATCCACGAGTAAAGCAGCAATAATAAATGAGGATTCACTCTTTCTTAGAGTAAACCTATTACTAGTAATGACATGCATAGCTTGGAGTCTGGTTCTCTCACTATCAGGCGGTGTGAGTACACAGCAGTTACAGCTGCTACGATTCCTGAGAGGACCAAGCAGTTTGGTTGGGAAATAAAATGAGTTCAGGTAGAACCTATGAAGAAAGAAGAGTCAAAAAGGTGACAGTAGGAAACCTCCGAACACGTACCTAATTTATTAGCAACAAAAGGTCAAGACGATTCCTCAGCCACCTCATTAAGATGTTAGGCTCATCTAAATATACCGGAGCTATCAGTCACCAGCAGCATTTGACAGCAAATCAGCGTAGTTCCATTGATTTATAGTGTAAACATAGTTAAGCATTCATAGTGGTGGTCTCCACTCAGCTTCAGGCACATCCACAAAATGGCATGCAGACAAGAGCAGCCAGCCATGGAGAGGTCCTGGAAAGAGAGCAGGGAAGCACATCAGAGAGTACAAATTTGATCCATCCTGCAAGTTCCTCACCTGCAGTGAGAAGCAAGAGTCCTATTTATCCAGAAAACACTAGAAAAGATCATAGAATCATAGAATGTTTTGGGTTAGAAGGGACCTTAAAGTCCTCCCAGTTCCAACCTTCTTCCATGAGCAGGTTGCCCCCACCAGCTAAAGCTGCCCAAGGCCTCATCTAACCTGGCCTTGAGCATCTCCAGGGATGGAACACCACAGCTCGCTGGGCATCTACCAGGGCCTCACTGCCCTCTGAGAAAAAATTTTTCCCCTGACATTAATCTAAATATCTCCTCTTTTAGTTTAAAGCTATTTCCCCTTATCCTATCAATATCAGTCCACGGTGAGGTCTCTGAAGAGCCTTCTTTTCTCCAGGCTGAACGAGCCCAGCTCCCTTAACCTTTCTTCATCGGAGAGGTGCTCATGCATTATTTTAGTCCAGTATTTGGTTCTACCCCTCTAAACCTTTTTCACCATGAAGCAAAATATGGACTTTTTTTTTCCTGCCTTGCATCATAGTTCATGCATCCAGCTGGCAATCACCATATTCCTTTCCAAACTATAACCTGAGCAACATAAAAACGAGCTTATTCCCCAAAACTTCCAGACCTTTCTCATGGTAAGCCCAAGTCCTGCTGAGTGATAACATCTTCTCCTTCAGACGCAAACACCTTAAAAAAGACTTAAAAATGATTCAACAATTGCTGGGCTCAATGGACAATTCTGTCACAGCTTTGTTCTAAAACCATAGGCAAGTTATATGACCAAAGATATTTAATTATATGTAAGTGACTATCTCCCCTTGCTTTCCTCTGTTCAGTAGGAATTAGGTGCCTAAATATGAGTTAGAAACTTATGTACACTTGTGGAACTATTTATTTCTTTCTCTAGTAATCAGTTTCAAAGATAAGCTACTCCGGAAGGGTATTGTGATGATAAATTGATGGATACTTTTAATACGGCAATGGAAAAAGTCAAAGGATTTTGATAATAATATCAAAGTTCAATTAATCTTTGCTGTGCTACAGTTGCTGATGATGGATGAATAAATCATACAGCCTATAATTAAAACGTAAAGAAAAATCCCAGATCTACATAGCTGCATCACGGGTCATAGATCACCAAGAACAGCAAACACTCCCTAGATCTTCCACCTGCACCTAACTTACGTTTCAAGGTGTAGAAAAATTAGCAGGTTGTTGCTGATAAAGAAGGTCTGATAAAAAGAAAAATAAGAAAAGAAGGAAAGGGAAAAGAAGACAACTCCTGAATTTCAGTTAAGAGAAGGCATGAAGCCCATCTTGAAAGATGGGAAGATGAGACATCTGTTCCATGTTTGTTTGGTAGAAAGAAAAACAGATGACAGAATGTTGAAACTAAGAAGAGCAATTGGAAGAATAGTCAGCGTTTTGAACTTCAGGTGAAACTCAAGTTCCCAGAAGACACTGCAGTTATTGTATTTGATTTTGAATGCTACTTTGCTCCTTCAGCTACTGCACCTGGTTCAGCTGTTCACACTTTTCATTTCAGCTGCCGGCAATAAATCCCTAGCACCCCGGGACTGAGCAGGCAAAAGAGAATACGTAAGACATTTTAGCTGCAGCCCCCCAAGATGCCTAACCCCATGCTGCTCCTCCTTGGTACCTGCTGTGAATTCACAGGAACATACAAACTCTGGGTGGTTTCTTGTTGCCTAGGGAACTTAATGTCTGAGCTATTTGTGTGTTACACACACTGGATTCTCCCTGAGTATTAATAAACACAAAGGAGGAACAACTGCTTCTTCCATAAACATGCTCCAGACAAGACAATTCTGATCACAAGTCACAACGTTGGTATCCTACATTTGCATTTGTTTATATATTTGTTTTAGAACAAATCCTACAACTGTGGTCCTTACAATAAAATGGTTGATTAACGAGTCTGGCAAACTAACAAGTCTTCACAGTAATGAGAGAAAGAACGGGAGGTGCTAACAGACCAGGATGTCTTCCAGTGTAGCCTTTCCTCTAGAACAAGGCTGCTTCTAGTATCGGGAACTTGAATCCTTTGGCAAATATTAAGTTGGCTACTATCACAGAATGATAGAATCGCTTACATTGGAAAGGAACCTTAGAGGCCATCTAGTCCAATGCCCTGCAATGAACAGTGACACCTATGGCTCCATCGGGTGCTCAGAGTCCCATCTAGCCTGACCTTGAGAGTCTCCAGGGATGGATCATCCACCACCTCTCTGGGCAACCTGTGCCAGTACTTCACTATGCTTCCTTATATTCAGTCTAACTCTCCCTTTTTTTAGTTTGAAACCATTCTCCTTTGTCCTGTCACAACAGACCCTGCTAAAGAGTCTGTCCCTTCTTTCTCATGGCTCCCCTTTAGATTCTGAAAGGCCACTCTCATGTTTCCTGCAGCCTTTTTTTATAAAAGCTGAACAAGATGCACATTTTGCTTCTACTGCTTAAAATAAGATGCAGGAAAACAAACAAGCAAACCACCAAAGAGTTGCAGCCTCTGAAAATTTTCTGAATAGAGTTTCCTTTTTGTCTAGCAGAAGCATTTTTCACAGACAGTGACTCCCATGACCATTCTTCCATTGCTCCCAGCTCCTTCCTGCCATTAGATGTTTCACATACAGGGCACAGCCCTGCTGCAGAAGCCAGGTATGAGCTTTACAGTCAGCATGCAATTGTAACATGATGCCTTCCAAAGGAAATTAAAGAACTGTATGAAGTGTGTGCATAATAAATAATGCTTGTAATTGTGAATCAAAACACTGAAAAGTTAGAAGGTTCTAGAATTAGTGTTCCTTTGGCAAATCTTCATTTAACCCCAATGTAAAAAAGTATCAAGATGAGAGATTATTCAGTCATGGTTTCTTGGGATAGTATTCATCTCACTTCATGTTAAATGCCTAAAATACAGATGTGAAATTGAAGCATATGAGCAGAAAGAGACTGACACCACCATGGACAATTCATCCCATACCAAAATAAAGGTAATGCAGTGTACAGGGTGTCCAGTGAGGTGATGGAGCCAGCCATCTCTGGAGATATTCAAGAGCCATGGAGATGTGGCACTGAGGGACATGGTTGGTGGGCATGGTGGGGATGGGCTAGATTATGTTAGTGATCTTTTCCAACCTTAATGATTCTTCTTCTTCTCTCTAAATATCTAAGGCTTTTCTAAGAGTAAACAGGGAGCACTGAATTACAGATCCTTCTCTTTGAAGAAGAGAAATACTGTGAATCTAATCCCAGCCTGCTGAGTCCTTTCCCATTATAGCCAGATAGAAGAAAAATAACAGGTCTGATAATTTCAGCTCCATTCAGCCCAACAAGACTGAACTTGTTCTGCTCAGTAGATCGTAGTGTCCTCTAAAGCCAAGAGATATCGCAAATTCAAGTATTCCTATTCATTCTCTAGCATTTGGAATAGCTATGTGATCCCAGTCAACTCAGAAAAGCAGCAAGAAAGAAGGCTTTTGGATGCTTGTAGGACTTCCACTTTCACATTTCAGCAGGCAGCTGAAGTATGGAATTTCAGACTAATTAGGGAGAATCTTTGTAAATGCTGTTGCTTGTAGGATTAAATAAAGCAGATGGAGTGGCTTTCTTTTGGGAATATCATGTCAGTTCAGTGCATAACCCAAAACATGCACAGGATTTAGATATACTATAAGCTACGTCCAGTCATTACTTGTTATGCACAGTAACTCCATATTAGTTACCTGTGGGATTTTGATCTTTTTCCACCTCTCTTTTCTTAAGCTCTTCTGTCTGGATTTCTCACAGAAATATGATATGTGGAAATGCTATGTCGAAAGATCTTTTAGAATTGCATGCAATCTCCTACTGTTGAAAGAGTTACCCCTTCAGCTTTGCAGGAATGTACAGGAAAAGTTAATCCAGATGCAAATATGTGTATCTCAGTAGAAATTCATCCCAAATCTCCAGTTCCACACACCTGCAAATTTTACCAAAATATTTCCAAGTGTGATTTATTTTGAACCTTTGATCCTAGCATATAGAACTGAAATAGCTAATGAAGGAACGTAGACTCTGGAGAGTTTGAGATGTCTATACCAGCCAGCTGGTGAAGGCTGGAAAATAAAGTGTATTGAGCCTGATCTCTACAGAGTAAGTTAAGGTACTCTGATATTTTTCTAATGACCTCTGAACATCCTAAATTCCTTTTCTGGAGTTTGTATATCATGTAGTGCTCTTTACAGCTACACTAAGAATTCCTTCTCAGGGATAAATAAAATCGAGTAGACAAAAGAAGCATTTCAAATGCTGCCTTTGTGCGTGTGTGTGTGCAGAGTGAACTGAAGAGATCAGGTCAAACTTTTACTATGTCTGAGAACTTTAATATGTTAATATGCCATCCTTACTACAATCCTCTCTACTTCACATACTGAATAAGTCACAGAAAGATTGTTTTGTGCCTTCTTTTTTATTCTGTGAAAGTAAAGCATATGTTCTTCTGTTTAAATATAAGGATTTCATAAGTAATATACCTGCATTTCTGCCAGTTTTGAAAAGGGGCTTAACATTTCTCTACTTTTTTTGCATGTTTCTTCTTCTTCCTTTCTGCTTTGAAGGCAATAACAAAATACTTATTTTCTTTGGAAAGGAGAGCCTTAATATGTGTCTGTCAGTGCATAAACAAATCCCACTGTTTTGTAACCATACCATGGAAACTAAATATAGTCTTCCTTTCATATCTAAGTTAAGTGCAAAATCCCACATCACATGGGGTCCAGGCTATTAGGAAGTAGAGTAGAAATCCAGGATTTTATTTTTTAGCCTCAGATGTACCACATACTCACTGAATGCCAAAAAGCCACTGGGAAGATGTTATGAGATGTGCCCAACCAGGTGTCAAAGGGAGTAAAAGTGTCTACAACAGGTAGTGGCTAGGAGACAGGGCCTGTAGGGCTTCAATCAGTGTAACAGAGTCTTTGATTCAAGGTTGGGTGGTTTTTTTTTTTTCAGTAATAAAGAACTACCAGGCTCAGCTGTTTCAATATGTGATTTTGGAATAGCAGTATGCGCCTCACTGCTATGAGGCTTCATTTACCTGAAACGCTGATTGCTTGGAGGAGAAAATTCAACAAAGAAACATTGTATTCCTAGCATATGAAATACTAAGGGACCAATGTACTGACAGGGAGCTCCAGTTCTCTTTGGCAATGTGACATATGAAGAGCTGAGGCTGAAAAGAGCTGAGAAATATTCTTAAGGGGAAATGTTTTTCACAGACCTCTGTCTGTCTTGGCACAGAAACAATGTGTTGTAATTGCAGAAAGTATGTTCGAACAGTCACACTTTAATGTTAGGATTGAAAGAGGCTAAAGAAACGCTGGTGGAAATTGTGCGGGCTTTCTCACAAGCACTGCAGACACAAATATGCCATTTCATTTCCAGATTTAATTCATGACATTGCTTTTGGGTCTTTTTTTTTTTTTTTTTTTTTTTTTTTTTTTTTTTTTTTTAGGATCTGAGGAAGAAAAAATAACATCTGCTCAGCTCTGATAGTCAAAAATATCCCATACAACAAACACTGCTGGAGAATGTATCCATCTCTCTGATGGATGGAGTCATCCATTTTTCAAGCATCTTGATGCATTTTTCTCTCTCCTATTTTCCCTGTGTTGTCGTTTTGTTTCTTTTTTTTCCTCCCTCAAACTAGCCTTAAATTTCAGTCTTAGAAATCATATAAGATGTTAATGATGCTTGACTAAGTGCTGAGAATTGCCACCGGGCACAAACAAAAGGGTCAGTTTCTTCTCACAGTTTGTGGGGAAATATTAATGGTAGGTGGATAGTTGGACTGAATGATCTTGCAGATCTATTCCAAACTATGATGGTGATTCTATGATTCTATGGGGATCAGAAGTGCTCCAGAATTAACTTTTTCAAACTACTTAGGGCTTCTTAAAGTATTCCACCTGTGCTATGCTTTTTATTGAGTTGAAAATAAGTAAACTTAAGAAATAAGCTTATAAAAGTGTTAAGTAGGAGATGTGCGGAAACTTTGTGTACTCACCACACTGAGGCTGCTTATTGGTTTGCCAGTCAGAAGGCTTTTCACTTGAACTTCCCACTGGAAAGGTGACATTGAGAATCAGTGAATGAACTCCGAAATTTTTCTGTGCAGCTCAATTACAGGAACACCTGTGCTAAATCATTCTGTGCTGATTTATTGCGATCATTCATAAAGCTCAAGAGCCCTCAAAATGTCTCTTTCCTCATCTGCAGTGAGGTGGTGATGGTGGGCAAATGGTTCAGTATGAAACAAGAAAAATTGCTCATTCGGATCATCCTAAAAGGGCTTTTATTTTATATTTAATTTTCATGGCATCATTTGCCAAGAACACCTGGGCTACTCCACTTGTCTCTCATATATAATTTATTTTTTGTGTCAATTTTTAACACCCTTGAAAGAGGACAAGAGCTGCTACTGGCATAATTGTAGGTCATAGTTCCAAGTCAGCCTGAATAGGGATGGAGATCTGACACCAGAATAAATCTATCTTTCTCCCCATTTTCCTCCTTTTCCCATTTCCAAAACAAACATCCTCTGAATTTGCACTGCTACAGAGCTCTGAGTCCCCACATATGAGGGTTAATGTCTTTTTTTTCAGCCAGATCTACAAGGGTCTGTCAGCAAACTGAGAGTGAGACCTCTGTTTGGAGAATCACTTATGCTTCACAATACACATGTACTGCATCCATCCCAGCACAAAGAGACTTTTATACACCTCATGATGGAAAGCAAATGGCTTCACACTTATGTCTGTAGAGTAGCGGTTTTCAACCACTTTTTTTTTCCACTTTGTAAAACCCTCAGTTTTCCAATATAGCTGCTGACTGACAGTACTTCCTTGGACTGCTTTTCCTAACTCCCTTGGAATTGGCCCATAAACATCTTGAAAATGAAAAAAAAGAAAACCATTAGTTCATTGTACTCCAAAATACTTTCCTTTCTAGATTCTAGAAAGAATCCAAAACTTTTTACAGGGAGCATTCCCAGGAGAGAAAAAAAAAAGAAAAAAAACAAAAGAGCTTCCTCATGAGCGTGCCGTGTTCCTCAGAGAGGAGATATCCTCCTTTTGGTTTACTGTGTGTTATTTGAAGATATAAGTCTGTATCTGCAATCACAACTATCAGCACCCCATATAACAGGCTAAGTAGTGCAGAAGAAATATGTAACACGCAGCCAGTTCAAGTGAACAGAAGATGTGCATCACAGCACTGAATCTGGCCCAGGTTCCGTTTTTGTTTTAAATACAATTTGTCATTTTGCAGTGGGTTTTCAGTTGAAGGCTCGCAAAATAAGGAAAGAACACCGTCACCATCTGATGGGCTGGTATATCTAGAGCATGAAATCAAGGGTGTGAGTTGTGTACGCTTAGGAGATTATGGAGGTGCTTGAGGACACAGAGCACACTTGAAGTATGTCAGGATACACTACAGGGCACAGAATACAACACATGGCACAGTTGCAGCTATTTCGCTGATATATACCAATAAATAATCACAGAATAATTTAGGTTGGAAGGACTCCTGTCTCTCTTCATCTTTCATGAATGACTGCTCAAGGTGGGTCAGATGCATCAGTTATCCCAGGACCATATCCACTGAGGTTTTGACTGCACTGGTGAAGACTCAATACCCTCTCTGGACATCCTGTTCCACTGTTCCACCACCTTCACAGTAAAAATATATACTCTTTCTAGTTTTGAACCAACTGCAAACAGAAAATCTCAATTTCCAGGTATGACTCAATCTTGTGGGATACTACTTAACTCTCTATTAAGTAGTATTGGTGGTAGTATTGACACCTGGTCTATACCACTAGCAAAGTGCCTTGAAATGGACTTTATGTTGCTGAACAAAAGCCAGTGTATCCAACTGTTGATCCATACAGTCATTCAATTCTCTAAATCACAGTTTACTTATTATTGAGTGTTAATGGGAGACAGTGCCAAAAGTCTTGCTAAAGTGAAGCTAAAATACACTGTTCCTCCCTTGTCCACCAAGCTAGCACCTCATTATAGTAAAAAATAAGGTTGGTCAAGGAGGATTTTTCCTTTATAAATCCATGCTGACTATCCTTAATCACCTTGTCCTTTATGGGTTTGAAAATGATTGCCAGAATTATTTGCTCCATAACTTTCCAAAGGAGGCTGTTTTGACCCCATCTTCTCCCTAGGGCCACGCTGCATGGGATTTTTCCAAGCAGATCTTTACAGATGTTGAAATCTGCTGCTCTAAAATCCATGGCTGTGATACTGCTCTTCACCTTGCTCCCTCCTGAATTGAACCCACTCAGTAGTGCCACTGCCACCAGCCTGAGTCTTGTAGACTTGTATCCTTCTCCTGAAATCCTGTCTGGGTCTAAAGCATTTAATAGCAAAGGGAGTTACTCCAGCAGCACCTGGGTACTGCAACCACCGTAACTAGTAATGTGTATGCAAACCAGAGAAATTTTGCTGGTCTTTCTGCACTGCTCAACAAACTGGTCTGTCTGTTGACCATCTCTTTGAGCTGCTCTGGACCTGGCTCTAGAGATCAGGTTTGGTTTCAGAAAAATTTCAGAAGAGAGTCCAGGAATAAATCAATTTCCAGGCAGTGTTGGCTGTCTGAACCACGTGTGAGTGTAGGACTTATGTTATTTGACATTGGAGATGCACTGTTTTCTATGAACAAAGAAGCGGTGAGCAGTTTATGAGTGCAAACAGCATAAACACTGCAACCATGCTGCAAGATAAAGTAGAGCCTGCTGTCATGTCCCTTCCTTGCTCCAAGCTAAGAATCCTTTAGTTGTAGCTTTTACTGATTTATTCCCAAATCTGACATATTGTCAGAAATACAGACATCTAGAAATGGAAATCCTGGTCTCAGTGAAAACTGTGCCAAAAATCCTGGTCTGTTCTGCAGTTCATTGTCAGATTATAACACCATATTATAGGAATTAGCTTTCCTTCCTGTACTTCTATTGTTCTACTTCAGCCATCACTGTCAAATCTCAAGTGCCTAACCTGAGTATGTATAAATTAATTATGAAACTGTTTTTCAGAGCAGTGAACTGGAAGCAAAAGGCCCAAGAGTTTTTAAGAGCCAGACAGTGGAAACAAAATTTCTGCCTTGTGCCTTCAAGGAAACAAGAATTCAAAATTCCATTGAATGCTCCAAAAATACAATATTTAGGGTAAGACATATTTGAATATAGTCATCAGGAGTTCAGTAATGATAACCCATGTTAGTCATCAGTGATCAGACTACTGTCAACGGAAAATGACAAATGTATTTATTGGAAAATTCAGTCCATCCACATGGATACACATGGATACAGATGGAAAATCTGGAGGATGAATAGCTGTGTGGAGGTAACGGCCCCTCTCCTTTGAGTATAGCAAGAACCAGTCCAAGTAGCTCAGAACAGACATGTGGCTTTAAGAAAGCTGAAGTGAGATTAATGTAATTCGGAAAAGTTGCAATATAGTCCTATACATTTTGTTTTCAGTAAGCCTTCAAACTAAGCAGTTCCAGTCAATATTTGAAATGGGCGACCCCCCTGTGCATCACAAGAGTTGCAACAGATTTATTATTAAAAACATCTCCTGAATCTCTACTGAGTCACCATGCTGAGATGTCAGATGCTAGACACTCTAAGGTAAGTCATAAAACCTACAGTGACCTTTCATGCACGATAAAATCGTGTCCTTTTCACAAGAGAAGCAGTGAAGTTTCACACAAGGAGTTGTGAAGGACTCAGTGTTTTGGTCTTCTTCCAACTGAATAATTGCTTACTACGTGCTATGTTTTTCTGCATGGGAGAAGACACTATGTGCATATCATAGCTGTGCTTTGGTTACAGGCTGCTACACTTCAAGGTTAGGCTTCTTCAGTGCATATGACCTACATATGTCCTGTAGTAAAATCTGCGATCCAAGAGAAAGCAGAAAACTGTAGACTCAACAAGAACATTCATTTTAATATTCTACTGGAGAAAATAGCATCAAATGGTTCCCTTGGGAAACCATCTCCCAAATCCAATGATCTCTGAGGTATGTATCACTGAGGCTTGATTAATTACATTTCAGAGGATCTTTATTTCCTTCCCAGTTCCTCCAGAAGCAGAGCTGCTGCTGGATGGATTCCCATTGCAGGCCCCAGTGACATCTGCATCAATTAGTAGTGCTTTTGCAAGTATTAACTCTGGCATGAACTTTGAAATTTTAGAAATCTGTTGTGCCTACAGGGAAATAAAAGACCAACCTTCTCCAACAAAATGCCTGTTCATCTTCTCCATCAAAGTCTCACACAGGAAGAGGAATAGCTAGGAAATGAGAGTAATCAGATTGTCAAGAAAAACCTTTGTACTTGCCTTTATCTTTTCTCTTTCCTCGGGTCGCTTAAAAAGTATGGAGTAGATTCTGCAAGGTTTGGACTAGGATTTATGACTGAAAGGAATTCTCCTAGAAATGTCATTCACAGTCATTAATGCCTGCATCCCTCATCTAAAATGATATAAAATTAATGTAGGTTTTAGCCATATTCAGAATGTGCTCATTCACTATTTAACCTTTCAAAGTGATTATAGGGTTGGATGGGATTTTTCTTTGGCTTTTGGCTCTAGAAACCTGAAATACATCCATAGAAGTGAAAAAGAAAATCAGATGTTCTGATACATAAACCTCAGGCACATATCTGTCATTGAATAACACATCAAGGATCTCAGAATGAAACCTCTTCATAATGTAATCATCAACTCAGAATTTCTCGCTGACGACATCTGCCAGGAAGAGATAAGGACAAGATGGAAGTTCAGGTAGATCTTTGAAGCCATTGATATTAAAGCTACATAAATGGATATAAAGCACAGATAGTGAGGTTTCTATCTCAGCTCTGGACTGGTGACAGTTTAACACAGAGTCTGGTAATCAGGAGAAAAAAATGTGGTATGGGTCAGTGAGTAAGTCACTGACCTTGGAATCAGAAAATATGGGCTTTATCCCCAGTCCTGCCACTGGCCTGCTGACTAACTTTCACTAATTCCCACTTTCCTTCTTCCCTCTTACAGAATTTTTCTATTTGGGTAGTAGAGCAGAATCCAAGATAGCATTTCTGTGCCTATGGACAGCTCCTTCAGTTGGTTCTACTTTGTCTTACATAAATCAAACGTGCAACTCTACAAAAAGGGACCAGAGTGTTCCACTGGTCAGTGGAGTATCGGATTCTTTGTCTGCTCCATATCTAGCTCAGGGCACATGAGTTTTATATTGTTGGTTACACAATCATTCAACTTCAATAGAGGAGCAAAGGAAAAAGATTGTCTTCTGTTCAACCTCCCTACCATATTTCATGCACAGTTACTTCACTCCAAGGTTGTTACAGGAGTGTACCTAGCAGCAATCTGCCAGCCACTCAGTAGTTACAGGAAACAGAATTTCAGCTACATATTAACAAATGCACAGCTGTGCCAAGGAGCAGTTTCAGACTCTGCAACTCAATTACACTCAGCAACACATAAAACATGTTATGTTTTGCTTAAAAAAAAAAAAAAAAAAAAAAAAAAAGGTCTGGTTTAAACATACGACTTTTAATGCACTTCTTAGTATTTCCTCTTGGCTCTTAAAATTATTCAGCATTGGTAGCTTTGCTGACACCCTTCCACTGTCCTTCATCACCATAATTATGTTTGAAGGGCTGAATGTAAAAAAAAAAATCAAGTTTGTGGCACAGTCTCACCGACAGGAGCACCATTAAGAGTGGTGAAATGACTTAAGACTTAACAACTTAAGACAGCTTCACTGCAAAACTGAACAGGTTACATGATTGTGCTTTAAGTCACAGAGGTAAGTGGGAGCAGAGCTTTTGGAAACTTCAGCCAAGAACCAAGAAGCCAGAGGTGACGAGGGAATCACATCACCCACATAACTTCATCAAAGGAAAGAATTTCTTCTCAAAGAGAAGTCCATTGTTCTGCTCTATGCAAATCACTGAATGTTGCTATATATATTTATATATTTAAATTTACATTCTTATCTGTCTGAAGTTCATTTCTTTGTATGCAGGATACCATATTCAAAAAAAAGCTCATTCAGTCCCAAAGTAAAATATTTCATTTCAGACTCAAAGATTCAACTTCTTTTGGAATTAAATTGGAACTCTGAAGCAGAACGCTTCATCTTGGATCAAAGTGATTTAGCAATCTCTGAATGGGTTTTCCGCTTTTTCTATCTGAATCTGCAAGAAATGAGACAACTGAAGTAAAATATTTTAGTATTGACAAAGCTTCATTTCTTCTTTTTTTTTTTTTTTTTTTTCTTTTTTTTCTTTTTCCTGGAAATTGGTTTTATTAGAACTGCACACAGCTATCAAGGTTTATTTGCAGGCGGCTGAGAAAAAATGATTCCCATTGCTTCTCTGTATGTTTGGAATTTGTGTGTAGTATGAATGCAGCAAAAAATTATTTGAGAGCTTTCACTTAACAGGCACAGAGGCTCCTCAGTATCTTTGAACTGCTAACTTGCTTCTCGTGGGATGTGTAACAGCAACTCAACCATTTCCAAATGAAACCTTCTTTGCTTAGGGGCCACTCCATCTTGTCAGATTGACAGGATCTCAGTTTTATCTTTTAAGAATGAGGCTAAAGAGGCAGCCACTCCTCAAAACCACCCTGCTCCTGCACAGAGAGCACCAACAACTCAGCTCCAGGGCTGTTCTGCTGTTCTCCATGTGGCCCCCACCAGCTCAGCAAGGCCTGATGAGAGCACTGCAAGGTCTGGCAGCAAAACAGAAAGCAATAAATAATTTCTCAGTGTGAGTGATCCCCAAAGATGGAAGAAGTTACAAGAGTCTTTCTAGAGGTAGTCAATAGTATCACCTGTTTTTCCCATACTGAGTAATAGTTTGTTTTCTTGTCTATAGTAGCCTATTTTGTTTGTTTTCTTGCATTAAAAATGAGTGTTTACAGTAGAATTAAATGGGAATAGCTGAACAATTTGTGATAAAAGGCTGAATCCTCCCAAGTCCCTCAAGCCATGTCTCCATTTGTATCATTTCCAGTGCTGGAACTGTTCAGAGATGTCCTCTTCATTTGTACTTGAATAAATCTATCCAGAAGTGACATGAAAAGAGCAAATAATGCATGATGTAGAGCAAATGCTTTAGACAACTACATATAGAAGTTCCTTTGTAGACCAGAGAGATTAATTCACAGATGGTAAATTGATGTATGCAAGCTGACAAGGGTAACTTCAATTATTATATGAAAGAATTTTCTATTTCATGAGATACTTCTGCCCCTGAATTTTGCTTTGCATTATTGTTTGTTAGAGGTCTACTGTGCGCTTCAGGGCTAAAGTACTTCCAAGACTAAAAAGTGCCACTTACAGCTGCTGATTTAAAGAGAGAAGATAAAATTAGAATCCAAGATGACTTCACTTGTTCAGATGAAGTCACAAACGAGCCCTGGAGGCAAATACTCTGGAACAAAATCGGCCAAATGAAAATATTACTGAGCCACTTTTCGATCATCATTGCGCTGCAGCCAGCGCTGCAAGCGCAGAGCGCGCAGATGGCAAAGCAGCAGTGTCAGCTGCGAGCGCTGCCTCTGAGCTATGGGAAGCACTCATTTTCTCATTCCTCCTTCGACCCTGCTGCAACTCTGCTGTTGTAAAGCTGACACAGGCCTGCAGGAGGGGAACCAAATCCCAGCAGAAAGCCTAGGGAGTTTGAGTCTCTAACTACAGAGGGGAGAGCGCTCGCTGCATCTTAAGATCCAGGTCAAGACAGGGAATGATTTCCATTTTTCACTTGTAAGGAGACTAGCTCTTTGGGAAAAGGTAGATTGGACAAACTCGTTGCAAGGCACAGCTGCAGTGAAGCATCAGACGGTGTGTTCCCAAGGGCACAAGAAGCAGATATGTTCATGGATCTCAGAGGAGAAAAGGCAGCTCAGTGCTGCTCAGAGCTGCTGTAAACGTGAATCACAGCCTCGTACCTGTTGTGAGGCTCTTCTGCTGCTCATGTAAGTGGTGAGATGTCTTGTTGCTGTTTATGTACTCCCCTTTAGGAAAGAGGAGGAATACTTACTATTGACTTTGAATTTGAAGTATCTTTGACCTCAGCATGGTCAAAGCACACTTCAATCTCCAGACTAGTCACACACTGTCAGTAATGTTTTTTTCTTTCATCCTGCAGGAAAAAAAAGAACATAGTCTGCTTGTCTTGAGCTTTGCAGACACAGCAGCACCGACAATGCATCTGCACAGCTTGGTTAGGGAATGGACTTTGTAGGGTAACATACAAGCAGTA
The DNA here is from genome assembly GCF_019238085.1 of Lagopus leucura. Taxonomy (NCBI): domain Eukaryota; kingdom Metazoa; phylum Chordata; class Aves; order Galliformes; family Phasianidae; genus Lagopus; species Lagopus leucura. The sequence goes on from NW_024962254.1 coordinate 6,969,666, forward strand.
ACGGGTCATAATCCTATTTGGCATAGAAATTGTGAATAATGGCAGCCAAACATTAATCAGTCCAAATAGAATTGGCTGAGAAACATCAGTCTGCTATCTGCTTGCAACTACATCTACTTTTTGAACAGGTAATAAATCGCTATGGTATCAGTATTTTTTTTTTTTCTGTCATTTTTTTGTTAAACCTTTCTTTTCTGCGAAGGATTAGGTTGGCTGCTCAAGATAAAACAAGTTTGTAGGTGTTGCTACATATGTAATGTGGGCTGACAACCAAGCTCCCTATGCAGAAAAGTAAATGCACCTCAGCACAATTAGAAACACCAAATTTCATCTAAGAAACCTACAAAACACCTGGCCAGAGACAGAGCAGATTTCAGAAGGAAAGGTGGATGCCCATGAAATGCCCTTTCACACCACCATGTATGCACTGCTGAGAGGAAAACAGATGTATGATCAGAGTCTTGTTTGCTGGGCATTGCATACATTGCATTGGAGGCATGGCACCTAGAACCAAGCTTATGCCCCTCTATTTCACTGCCATAGTCTGTCTTGCACTATTCAGTCATTGAACTGTAAGTATAAAAATGCACTAGACCACTGCACAAAAAGAGGTTAAAAATTGGCATATGGTGAGGTAAGAGCCTTGCTATGTCATGTTGAAGTGAAAAGGAGAAAATCAATTTTTATGCAACTCTACACAGTCATCACCGCTCGTCATTCTTGTCTAGCAACTTCTTCTCCTGCATCTTTCCAATGTGTCTACATTTAAGATATCATTTTTCTTTACTGAGGTGTTTTCAGACATGAGGGATGGGGTTCACAGCCTTGCCACTATTACACAGAATCTATGATCTTTGGCTCAGTTTCTTGTTTTATTGAGATTACTCTACTCAACAATGCAGCTGTAAATGAAACAGCTATACAAATAGGACAACACATTACACTTCTGAGACTAAAATGAGCAGCAGAAGGGGAATTATCTCAGCCTGGAGAGGCTTTGTTGCTTGGGGGAAAAAAGCACAGTTCAGTATCTAGATATTACATGGGGATTTTTTTGCAGAATGCCTTTCCACATGCTGCAGCTCCACTCATCCTTTACTGCAGTGTGCAAGCAACAAAGCTAACTACTTTCAGCCAGAGTGGAGCTTATGCTGATGCAAACTTTTCAGATCCTCTCATTAATCTAGCATCTGGAAGCCTGTTAATCAGAGCTACAAGGTTACTTTAACACTCCCAGTAGCTTACACTCCTAAGCAATGCTTGCCATTTTGTGCAATTATTCATTACTGACTGTGTTACAGACGGAAAGAAGCAGAAATTTGTCAGCGATTGTGTTCTCAGCAGTCACTCAGTTATAAAGCAATGCACCTGGAAATCGGTTGTCTGAAGTACAACACTATGGGTGAACCCAGTCTCCTATTATGGCTTCTTTCAGTCTCACTTGTGCTTAATTTTTAAGGGTATTCATCAGGCCACTAGAGAAAATGTTAGCATTAATTTTAAAAATATTTAGAGTCTTGATCTCAAAAGCTATCAGGCTCATTTCATGGGAAAGCACTGAGGTTGTTTACAATCTCCTGAGGACAGAGAAAAAAATAGGCATTTGTGTTCATTCTTCTAAAGCTGTCTTTGGGATCAGTCTTTGTTATCATTTAACCACCGGGCTAATCAAACCCAAGAAGGTTTTGACTGAAGACTAAAAGCTGTTTGGGGATGTTACCGTAGTACGATATATAAGACTGTTGAAAGAAATGATGACTAAATGTAGGCTGGTTTTTCTGAAGCCAAACTGAAATTAGGATTTGTGAGCTAATCAAAACAAGCCAGAGAAGTTGAGTACTGTGAAGGGAAATTTTCCCCTGAAGACATCTCCTGGACACACCAGGGCCTTATTAAATAACACTTTTTTTTCTTCTGACTTAGTAGACATTCACTCATGTCCTGATCCAATGATTTCAGGGATGCCTTGGGACACAAATAGGTTCAGAAACTGCCAGCATTTCTTCAACTTCACATCTAATTGCAGACAGATAGTCAGCAACATGCTCCTAAATAAAGGGAAATTATTTTTCTAAATCTAACAATTTAGTACCATATGAATGTGTTCTTCTAAGAAAACACTCTCCAAAAACAAACAAACAAACAAACAAACAAAAACACACACACAAAAAAAACCATGTTTGTGTTTGGGAATGTTATCATGAAATACATTCTTGTAAACCTTCCTTATTAAAAATAATAATTATAATAATAATCCAAATTCACAGCATTCCTATAGCAAGGTACACATTTCCTGGTACAAATGTTCAAATGTTTACCTGTCGAGTTTCCCTGAAGCTACTGTCTCCAGCTCTTGCAGCAAATTTTATCTTCTGGCAGTTTAGTCACTTGGAGTGAAGAATATTATTCTGAAAACAATGCTGAATAAGTTCTGGTCACATTCTTCGGTGTTATCTTTCTGCACTTTCCTTCCTCTACCTGCTTGTGCTTGGTCCTGACAGTAAATCCTTTGCCATACAGCATTACAGCTTGACAGTCATTTTGGAGAAGGCAGGACAAAGCAAGACAAGGTCCTGGAGAACATTCGGTTTCTTTAAGACATAGAAATGAACACTGATGAGGAGATATTTGTACAAACGTTTGGGAATTTTAGATGCAAAAGGGAATTTATGTTACATGAGGCAAATGTTGCCTTTACTGCAGCGCTCTGTATTTTGAGGAGAAAGAAAAGGAAGTCTTCCTCATAAGAAATAATGAAAATTATGTATTTTATTGTGAAATTTATATGTAAACTTTGGGATTTTCTTTGCTGTTTGCTAGTTTTTTGTGGAATGTACTAGGATAATAACAAAAAATTCTTTGTACTATGGATTTTCTGTCAACGTCACTTTTAACTACAAAACTGAGCTGGCAGAGATGTACAGGTAGGCATCTGAGCCAACATGGAGAAGGGAAGATGCATCATTAAGCTCTGTGCACAGAATAAAACAGGGAAAACACACTATAATAAATGTAATTATTACATGCTAATATTAAGTCATTTATATTTGATTTTAATTTATAAATATTACTTCATTATTTATCTTTCTTTTTTGGAAAATGAGATATTGCCATTTTCACAGATAAGAAAGATAATCTCACTGAAAGAAGGGCAACAAAGCTGGTGAGGGGTCTGGAGCACAGGCCTTATGAGGAGTGGCTGAAGGAGCTGGGAATGTTCAGTCTGGAGAAGAGGAGGCTCAGGGGAGACCTCATTGCTCTCTATAACTACCTGAAGGGAGGTTGCAGTGAGCTGGGGGTCGGCCTCTTCTCTTGTGTAACTGGTGATAGGACCAGAGGGAATGGCTTCAAGCTGCACCAGGAGACATTTAGGCTGGACGTTCGGAAATACTACTTTTCTGAAAGAGTGGTCAGGCAGTGGAATGGGCTGCCCAGGGAGGTGGTGGAGTCACCGACCCTGGAGGTGTTCAAGGAATGTTTGGATTCTGTGTTGAGGGACATGGTGTAGTGAGAACTATTGGTGATGGTTGGATGGTTGGACTGGATCATCTTGTAGGTCTTTTCCAACCTTGGTGTTTCTGTAATTCTGTGATTTTGTGATTCTGCAATCTCTAAATCACCAGTACTTGTTCTTCCAAGGGACAAATCAATTCCTGTCCATCAACTGCACTAAAGATGCACTGGCATAGTTTTTAAGAGACAAATTGCTACTTAAGGCCTCATCCTGACTGATTAAAAGTTTAATTCTCTCGCTCACCTGTCTGATAGTAGGACAGCCATGAACATGTGAGCTAGTCATCTCAAATTTCTTTTGTCTGCCCTGGGAAGAAACAGAGCCCGGTTACCTATGATTCATCTGACTGGTTTTAGGACAAAGTGAATCACATTCAATCACTTCCAGTTACTCTGCAGTGAGAGCAAAGCAAGCCAAGACAACTACACCAGATGTATGTGTGTACATCTGGTCAAATGAACCCCTATAAAATCATCCAGTGAAATCAGCAGACAGAAATTACTCCCAAATCTATACTGAGATTAATGAAGAATGGCGGTATTTCTACCGTTGTGTAAAGAGTGTATAAAGGGAGTATTACATTACATGGTCAAAAAATACAAGAAGGTTACTGCTTTTTATTAAAATCAAGAGGATAATAATCCATTCTGCAGTCACCAGTCTCTCCCTCCATTTGCTTCATATCCATTTGCAACCTAGACCCACTTAATGTAATCCCAGCACAGTCTTTCCTGTGTCTTTTATCTCCCTGTGGTGTTGTTCTTCCTTTGTTATAATCTATTATGGACAAATGGTCATTAAAGAGGTCTTCATAACTAACCAGAAACATATACAGACACCAGAGATAGCCATGGGAAAGTAGCCTTGCACATAATTAACAACAGAACAAAGCTGCTGTCCTGCCTGTCTGACAGTTTTGATTGAGGAATTCAGTTCTTTATCTGAACACATGCCACAGACAAGGGATTTGCCAAACCCTACACAGAATACAGGGGAAAATGCACAGAAGGGAAATTTCCCTGTCACTTTAGGTGACCTCTTGCCAGGCAGTGCAACCAGGAATTGGTATCACATCACTTGGATGAAGCACATGTGCCTTTGGGTCACAAAATAAACTTATCTAAACTGGTGAAGAGTCATAGAGAAATAACTTCTCATACACCCCCCCCCAAGGAACTTAGTGCAGGCCATGGGGCTGGATGTAACTCTCCCACACTCCATGGGAGTGTCTGAATGCTGAAATGCAGGTATCTCCATGTCATGTAGTTTCTTGCTTACAAGCTCATCAGCACCTCCTCTACAGAAGTATAATTAAAATTCATTTCTTCACAAGGTATGCCATATAAAGCCAAGACACAAGGCCAATTTTATGCCCTGCTTCAGCTTTTACCACAGATTTTTAGTGAAGAAGTACCACCTGCCTTAGGTCTGTTGCAGTGACTGAATCTTGTTTTGTGAAAGAGTGTTTGGCACAATCTTAATATAGATTCTAATCACTGTTCTTGTCTGTGCTGAGCCATTAATGTCGTGGTCTTTTGGTTTTAGTACTTTACTATCATAGCAGATGTTTAGAAAATTGTGTTCATGGGATTGGATCCATTGCATCTGCTTTTTCTGATACATGCTGCTTTTCTTGCTCATTGCACTTTCTTAAATTAAAAGAAAAGACAAGAAATCTGATCTCATTCTTGATATTAATCAGAAGAAAACAAAACAAAACAAAACAAAACAAAAAAAGGAAACAATACTTACATGTTTGTTTAAGAACTTGTTTGCAAACCAGAACAATATTCAACTTGAAAAATTTTCTCCAATTCTCTGAAAGGTCATATTTTATGCCCATCTGTTGGTTAAAACTATTTCCAAATGAGGAGAAAAAACATTATCAAATGATGATAAGGATTAACATCATTATATGGCAGCTGTCTTGGGAGGTGTGGTAGGCAAGTCATCAGCAGCAGAGTACTGCTCTCTGCCTTTTCTTTGTCCTCTTCTGTGATTTTGTATTCAGGTCAAAAGGCTTTAGATGGCTAAATCTGGGTGAGGTCAACCTCCTCTGCAGTGCTAAATTTTGGTCTGGCTGGATGCAGATTCCCACACACTATAGTATTACTCGAAATGTGCTCAAACATCCTGCTTATATGCCAGCTGCTGTTCCAAAAAGACAGAGGTCTTGAACAGGTCCTGAATCATACCTTCAAATCTATCTACCTAGTCTCATTATACACCTGTATGTGGGCAACTAACTCAAGTCAGTGTCAGCGCTGGCTTTATTTCAAGGAGATGTAGACAATCATAGAAACAAGTCATCTATTCTGCTTACAGCCAGTCCACAGTTCCTACAGTATTCCCTCATTTCAACGCCGGGAATATCTGTTTATCCTATAATTTCCACCAAAACCCATAGAGAGAAGTTTTTACATTCGCTTTCAGAAATCCAAAAATTCACTTTCCAAGATGTGATTCAACATGAAATATAAAGACATAGGTATATCCAGATCTGAATGGCAGGAAATTATTCCAAGTAGCTCTGTGAAGAGAATCTCCATTACACTCAGTTTATATATAAATACAAGAAGAAACACATAGCACAGGTATTTCAACACCAAATAATAAAAGAAAAGGAATGTTGGTTTCAAGAGCCGTGCTGTGGCTGAGAAAACAGAAAAGGACACCCAAGCAGGAAACAAAGTGCAAAATGCTGAACTTAAATGGAAGGATTTTGCAAAATGCTCAGTAAAAGCTTAAAAGTATATTAATTATATTGAGTAATTGAGTGTATCAATATAAACATCACCTGTAACAAAGAAGGAATATGCACTTCTATGAGACAGAATCACACACAGTGATTTACGTAAGAAGTCAGGAAGAATTGCTGACATCAGTCTGGAAGGTCACTGTTGAGTCTATTTGAGATTTAAGTGAATAACCATCTTGGGTTATGCACTTTTGATTAGTGCTTTGGAAATACTGCTGGAACACATACATAACTATGGGTACTGAAATGCAACACAAGTGCTAGTTAGGAAGGCATCATATAAGATGTCAGGTGCATGCCTACTATTGATAACCACAGAAAATTCATCACTAAAAGTGCAAAGAATTGTTCTTTTTCTCATTGCCTGGCTTTAGTCTATGAGCTCTGAAAGTTTGTAAAGAAAATACTGAAGAAAGTATATCCACATAGATGTGCCCCTAAAAGGTTAGTCCATTGATTGAAGTAAGGATATTCAAAACTGTAAGGTTAATGAGCTAAGGGAAATTGTAGACAGAAAGACAAAACTGGAAAACTTTCCAAATAACTTCATATTTAGAAGCCCTTTACATCTTAAATCTTTAAGCTTAAGATTTCTCCTCATAATAACCTCAATGAGATGCAATGGGATTTGGGCAGAAAAAGGATTTCTTCTCATGTCAATGGCTTTAAAATTTCAGGGTTTTTCTTTTTTGTTGTTTGTTTGTTTGTTTTTACATTTGCATGCAAATGATATGTCAGTAGAGTTTTTCTAAACATTAAAAGGGAAAAAAAGAAGAAGAGACCAAGAAAATACTATGAAACCTGTAATTCCACAGCTGTTACTGATCCTACTGCTCTTGAAGACTGTGTCCTCTGAATTTGCCCTGAGGTTGCTGTATTCCGAGCTGATTTATGAGCAACAAATCTACTCTTCCTAAGTCCTCTGCATTTTTTTCAGGCTCTTCAAATCCCTTGCTAAAGTCAAACATCCTTTGAAAAGCAGAAGTATATAACAGGTGAGAGATCTGTTTACCAGATGGAAATTTATTAGAGAAGGAGGAGATGACAACTTGGTACATTAAATTTTTGTTTTTCTTAATAAGAGGAAAAGGACACGTGGCTATCATGCAATAAAGGTGAGATTCTGCCTTCTGAAATATTTGTTGAAGAAAACAACAATGAAGTCCGAATGCAAAAAGGTAGCTTCCACAAAGGTTGACTTCCAAGGTTGGTTCTCTTAGCCAAGCCACAAATGCCTCTTTGCTTTTTTTTTTTTTTTTTTCTAAAATTTTCTGCAGCGTCAGAGACATCTAGTGGTTGAAAAGTGTAAAACAAAGACATAGAATAATGCAATAGTTAAGGCTGGAAAAGATCTCTAAGATCATCTAGTCCAACCATCAACCAATCATCACCATAGCCAATAGCCATGTCCCAGCACATGCAGCTGCCTAATCCATCTCCCTGAAATTCAGTAGAAATCGTGGGTCAGTCAATGAGCCCTTCCTTTTACTGCTACCACACTCCTTCATCTCCCAAAATATGGAGCTGGGAAATGAGAATAGATCTGAGTGAACGAAAATACAAGAGAAATGTGAGCATGGGAATGAGATAAAGTTCTGTGATATATTGGTGCCTTAACCTGGAGCATAAAGCAACTCAAATGAACCATTTGAAATATAAGCGTAAATCTCACTCAGAATCACATGCAAAACAGAACAACAACAACAACAACAACAGAAGTTTCTGTTTGTTTGTTTTCCTAATTTTTTTTTTTCACAACCTTTGTAATTGCCAACATGGAACATGACTGGAAATGTTAAGTCAGGTCATGAGCTGTTACTGGAATTCAGAGAGGTTTCTGGAAAAGTCGAGCAAATAATTTCCTGTCTACTGCTGAGAAAATCATTCTGATGCAAACTAAAAAGACCATGACAGGATGGAATTCAACACTTGGCTGGACAAAATAGGACAGTTTTCTTCCTCCTGCAATTCTGTTGAAATCAGGGGAGATACACAACAGATCAATTTGGTCAGTGCATTTCAATAATAACACAAAGGTTCCTGCTTTAAAAAAAAAAAAGAAAATCAATCATAGTTCAGAGCTTAACTTCTATTATTTGAAAAAAAAAAAAAAAAAAAAAAAAAATAATTTAAATGTGGGATTCCATTCCAGTTCACTAGAAGTTAATGATTCCTAAGGGAAACCATAGAGGAGAGATGTGGTGCACACCTACATCTTATTCCTGAAAGGAGGAGGCACACTGATTACAGCACTCATCAGCTTCATAGTGTAGATGAATTCTACAGACTCCCAGGCAGTTTTGCTATTTAAGGCACTAGTACATGTGGAGACAGTATAGCAAATGAGATACTTCATAAATACAAATACATACTTCTGTACATTTTCCTCTAGGTAACTACATCCAGTCCATATGGATAAGATAGAATGTCTGTTGTGTTGTCTATAAGTTGCACAAACGTATACAGGAGATGAGGTGGGTGTATTTTGCTGGCTTGCAAATTTTCTTGCTCTCTGTATTCTAGGCACCCACTTTCCTTGCTGCTTCATCCTGGGATATCAGCAGGCCTTTAGGGAGAAAACAGGACAAGGATGCACCTTTCCAAAGAGCATCTGAGGATGCTGAGCCAGGGGAAGCATCTGGGATTCCAGGTGAGGCATGGAACAGGGACAGTCGAGGAGACATCCAGTACCCACAAACTGGGAAAGGGCTGAGAAAGCTGAGGAATAAACAGCTCAGCCAGCCTTGGAGGAGATGGAAAGCAAAGAGATTTATTCATAGGTCACCCATTTAGCTTGTTACAAAGAAAAATCTGTCACTAAAGATACAAAGTCCTCCATGTGATTAGTGTGCCAGTGACCAAGAGTGGATGCACTTCAGAGCTCCATGAAAGAAGACTCAGTTCTGCCCTGTACACTACAGGCAGAGTGAAGCCATGGTGGAATGAGCAAAATGCAATCATTGCTCTTCCCTCAGTTGTACAAGAAAGGAAGTCTGGGGACTGATTCTTTCAGTCTCTGATGAAGCTTTAGGCATTCACATTATCTGTTCTTTCCAGAGAATCAGTGATACAATTGCTCTTGCAATTTTCTCTCTTCTTCTGTACGCAAGCCAGGACAAGCCAAGCACATAAGCCCACGTATAAACTGCAGAGTTATGTGATACATTGAAGCTGCAAATTAATAATGAGTTCTACATTTTCTCAAAATGGTAAATATAACAAGCTCTTTCTCAGCTCAGGTGCTTTGTTTATTATTCTCTTACCACTGAGGATTTTGTTACATCTACCCAAACTATCCTTTAATTGTCTCAGTCTTTTACACGTAAGCATCTGGTGCAGGTTATCAATACAACATATCAGCTATCTGTTCACTCTACAGAGCAGCCTTCCAGTGGCAAAGACGCAGTGGCCCTCATTGGGAAAGAGTTAAAAAATCACTTGGCTCTGGCATCACCATAGATGTCTCAATCTGCTGCTGCTGTCTTTTTTTCCACGATGCCGCTGTGTTCCTGTCAATATCATAACTGCCTCTCCACAATAACTATTATGTTCTGTCATGTCAGTTATCCAGAGCACCTGTTAAGCTGACCCATCATACAGCAACTCTGAGCTACTCGCGTCCTATTTTTTTGGCTGGTGACCAAGAGGCTCACATTGATTTTTTTTTACTAATTCCCGGCAAGATCAATGCACAACTGAAATTCAGTGCCACGCGGCTCTCTTCATCACTGTAATCAGATAGCTGGCTGCAGCACGCAGCAGACACAAGGGCAGCAAACAAAGAACAGGCGGAATTGGAGATAAGGAACACAGTATGCTGCAAAATGTCTCCATCAGCCAAATGGCTTTGAGTTTACTTCCCATCGCTGTCTCCTCCAAACCAATGTTCGCACTCTGTACAAGGATTGTATCTCTGTTCATGTACCAAGCAGCTTAATTTCTCTGTTGGTCTGTAGCTCTGTGAGGGCTCATCTCGGTTATCTGCATCTGTGGATAGGATTTGACTATATGTGAGCAGAAACTTGCAGAGATACATGATGCAACACAGCAAGGTACCTTACTTCTTATCTTGATCCCCGTTTTTCATCTCTCCAGTGGCTTCCCTTTATCTGTTATGCTTTGGACCTACCCAAGGCACTGCAGAAAACAGAAGCAATATTTTTCTGCCTGATTTAACTAAGTGACAGAAAGGCAAGATGTTGGTGACTCTGGCAGATTCTTTGTTAAAAAATGACCAGGGCAAGTAGACAGCTTCAAGCAGCTGTCCAGGGAGGGGGCTGCCGAAGGAGGTAGAGGAGTCACCATCCCTGGAGGTGTTCAAGAAACATGGAGATGTGGCACTGAAGGACATGGTTAGTGGGCATGGTGGCAGTGAACTAATGGTTAGGCTAGGTTATCTTAGAAGATTTTTCCAACCATAATGATTCTGTGACTCTGTTTCAGCTACCAATGACATCCTTGGGCAGCATCCACACACCCAGACCAGTGCTGTGATCAGGGAGTGGTAGCAGTACTTGGAGACTGGTCCCTCTTGATTAATGGTTAGACAAAAATCTAACCATTAACTAGGAGAGTTAAGTCGTGTGCCTGTGACTGTTCTGAGCTGCTGAACCAGCTCTGGCTTAGTTTTTCTACTGAACTCAGTGCAGATGACAAACAGCAGTCCTGCTCAGCAAGCTGTCCCTCAACGACCTTCCAGATGTTAGAGCTGATGTTAATAGAGAAAAGTATCCTGTCACAAAGCACTGCAACAGACTGACCAGAATGGTTATGGAATCTCCTTCTCTGGATGCTTTCCTGTGCATCCTGCTGTAAGGAATCTGCTTTAGCAAGAGTTTGGACTTGATGATCTCCACTGATTCTGTGATCTTTTTCAGGATGAGGACCCAGAGAGCCTTAATCATTCATAACCTTTTCTTTTGCATCTATTTATTCAACTTTCCAAAGAACAGAAGCAAACATACCAATAGGTTAATCAGTTTTCAATTAGGCTTAGGCTACTGAATGAAGAGCCTCAAGCAACTTTTAGATATTTTCCAAAATCATTCTTGGAGGTTTAGGGGTTGAGGAGAAACTGCACAACATCTGATGTATTTCTGCAACAAAGAAGGAATTGGACTATAATGACTGTATTATAATAGCTTTTCTTTGCTCTGTTTTTCTTCTTATAGGTAGTTCCAAAAGTAATGCCTCCTGTTTTACTCCATGGAAACTACAAGGGGTACAAAGAGCATAGCAGAGCAAATTCTCAGCTACAAAACACTACATTTCAACATAATCACCTCTGTTAGCTATACATTTTCACATACATTTCAGTGATGAACAAGAGTCTGCATGCCACACTCAAAAAAATCAGGAGCAGTGGAGGTGACCCACTGCCATTGCCACCACTGCTGAGACGCACCACCCACCACCTCACTGTGCTCACATCCACTGCTTGATCTCCATAAACATTCATCAAGCATCAAAGAATGCCAACGAGTACCATTTTTTCTACATGGAAATACTCAGTTCCACACCTTTGCTTCATACACGCTTCCATGTCACTCTGTTTTCACAGACTGCCCCTCTGCAGCCATCTGTCACACAGAAACAAATTGGTGGGAAGGTGGGAAGTTCATTGGCTGCTATGTGGCTACGAGCATCTCCCTAAACATAACTAGCTGTGAGATCAAAGCTTGTTTCAAACAGCCACTAAGTCAGACAGACTCATATAGATCAGTGTATGCCATCCGCTATGGCACAGCAACAGTATTTCTGGCAAGTGCTCACAACACCAGGTATCTGCCTAAACCATCTATGCTTTACTATTTGTCACAATAAGCCCTCCCTCTGTAACTGCGCTGCTCCAAATTATGTATCAGTGAAGTCCTGTTGGGAATTTCCACATTTGCTTTGCTGAAATTTTCCATGTAGACGATAACACAGCAGTTCTTATAAGCCTATCTGCTGGTATTACTAGGAAAATAAATCAGATCAGGTCTAACGCAGAAATAAATCAAGCACACCAGCTGACATTGACAAACTTCAGTGCTTTCATTAAATGTCAGCAAGCTTTTCATTGCTTATGCTTATTTTTATTTCATTTTAAATTTTTCTCATAAGTGCTCTGTACTTAATGTCTTCCAAATCCACTACTCCCCCAGTGCTTCGAAACATAGTATATCTCCTCTGCAAAATCATGCACCGAGCTTCAGATAATATATGTTTTAACCTATTGCATCATATTATTACTCTTCTTTAATGGGTCTTCCTAGGACAAAAAGTAAATTTAAAAATAACCTCCTCCCAACCAGCCAACCAAATAAATAAATAAATACATACATACATAAATAATGTGATTAAGTAAGCCATCATAAGGCCATACCAGTTCTGGACGTTAACACAAAAAATATTCCTATTTATAACTGCCTCTTGAAATTATAGCCTGATGAGAATTAAAATAGTAGCTTTCAGATAACTGAAGGTCATTAATCCTTGGCTGTATGTCAGTTCACATTGAGAAAAAAAGAACATAAATAATCATTTCACACCTTATGTTAGACTGCAGGTCGTATCAATATCACCAGGATTCCTCTCTTGAAACAAAATGATAGATTTGCTCGTAAGGTTTTTCCTTAGCACACCTCAACCTACAACACTTGCACACATCTCAGAGAAACGATTTCCTGACAGATTATTTGGAGTGAAAAATACTAGCTCTGAGCTGTATTAAAGTGTGCCATTAATGGCTGCAGAGCTTTTTCAGTAATCTAATGATTCCAACGTTTAAAAATTCAATTTTCTGAAACCTTATGTTTGTACATTCGGATTGCCCACTTACATAATTTATTGTTTTTAAATAATGTTTCCACACATTATATCTCCCTTTCTTCAAGAGAAAAAAGGACATATTAAGAACCAAGTGCAGCAGATGAGTTCTTTTTGAATATGTTTCTTCTGTATATGGAAAGTAGTATTAAAAGTATTAAATCATCCTGTCTCTGGGAACACATATGAACTGTAAATGAATGAGGTAGGCAATTTTGCTTAATTAGAATCAATAGTATCATCCTTTAATTAACCAGTATTGATTGCATTATGCAGAGGGCAGCCTTGCAGAGGATATGTTTAAATGTTATTTCTGTATGACTTGCAAAAATATGTCAAGGGTCAAACTGAACTTGTATGGAGAGTATTCCATCTGGGGGGGGAGCAATCGCCCAGAATTTAAGGGTCCTTCCCATAAAGCATGCATGAGTGGGAAGCCAATGTTAAATCCTCAAAGGAGAAGAGCAAGCTTTCACTCAGAGATGAGAGGTTTTGTAGTCCTCCTCCAGAGGAGTTCTGGAGAAGTACACATCCCCTTCCTACCCATTCCTTGCATCAGGAAGATCAGTAGAGTAATGCACAGATCAGGACCCTCACTGCTTTTGTAGCATCTCCCATAAACATACAATGCATGATTTCTTGTCACTGCAGTATATGACATGATGAGAAAATAAACTGGTCTCATGTATCTTCTCTCTGCTCTGAGTGCAGCAGCTCCCAGCAATTAATGGCACAGGGGTGCTGATGTTCCCATTTTCCTGCACACGCTCCAAGTGAAAGTAATCACAGAACTGTGGACTGCTGAACACTGAAATTGTATTAAGCCAGCAATTAAATGCTGAAACACACACCATTTCATGTCAATACCTCTGACATGAGGAATGCTCCTCAAAAAAACTGCCTGTGCAGCTCCCAGACACTTCTTTACAGTAGCCTGATAGGCCATGCATCATGGGTAAATGTGAACTAAAAAAAGGCAAAAAGCTTCTGAGTGCCAGTCTGTGAAGTCCATGCAGACTGGAAATTAGCTGGGCCTCCCAGAGGGAAAGAAAAAGAACTATCAGTGTATGAATATATCTCACAAGGTATTATAACACCAATAGAAAATTTCATGTTCAAACAAACATGGCCTCTAATGGGTAACAGCAGGTCATTGCAGAAGCTATTTGTTTGCACACTGTAACTCTTGACATTATTTGTCATTATGAGAATTTGAAGACCATAAAATTCTACCCAAGATAAGGCTCACGTTATATATGTGTATGTATATAGATATACACATATACATACATGTATATACATACACATGCTTGGCACACAAGCTCTTCTTTATTGCTTTTCATGGTGAAAATTCATAGTTAATGGTAGTGGAAGCACTATTTTATAGCTGAGAATTATAGTATTATTGTGTTATTAGTATCAGTTGTCATTTCCATGGGGAGAAGTTGGAGGCATTACTTTCAGAGTAACCCACATATATATATTTTTTTAAAAAGATACAAACATACCAAGAGAGGCAGCCCTGGTTCCCAAAGGCCTTCTAGAGAGGGACTGAAGGAGGAAGGGAAAAACTAACTCAGAGAGATGAAAAGCCTCCCAGCCTCACAGCAGATCACAGATGAAAAGTCTTGCAGGCTTCAAAGCCTCACTTCAGTGCTCTCAAACTGTCTTCCCTCCTTTCTTTCTGGCAGCAGGGACTGATACATCAGATTTGGCTCTGAAAACACAGGTAGCTACAGCACCAGACAAATGGGAGTGAGCTTTTCTCGTTACAGAGTCTGTGTCCGGCAGTGGGATACTGCAGTGCAGCAATGTTATAAACACATGGGCACACACAGCACCACACAGGGCGGTCAGTCTGGGCATCCCTGTGCCGATTCTCCCAGTCCATCAATGGAAAGGAAAACATTTGTGCTCTCCGTATGGCTGAAATGTGGCTGTACACAGACACACCTGTAAGAGTGGGCACCTGCCAAGGGAAAGCATAAAGGCCTGTAGTTAATTCTGTCAGTGAATGGGGTAAAGGTGTAACATCCTCTCTGGCAACAAAACTAAAAGGTGCCAGGGGTGTGAGCATCACTCCATCAGCAAAGCAGCAAGGGCAACGTGAACAAAGATACTCCTGTTCATTTCAATATATTACATTGATTGGGAGTAACATTCAGGTCAATTTTTCCTCTAGTCTTTTCAGTGAAAATATATATTTATTTGATTATTCACTTTCTAAGTAGTCTCCATTCCCAAGCTTCCCTTTCTGGATTATTTTCCACTAGCTGCCATTAATACAATCCTAAGGCTAATGAAGCACTCAATAGAATATAAATACTAATGAGGTGTGCTGGACTCTGCAGGTCTGTAGGGGGAAGAGAATCGAACAGGTGAGTGAAACCATGAAATTACACAGCTGCTATGCAGTAGATACTGTTTAAGTTTGTTGTCGTATTCCTTATCCTTTCATTTCTGTTGTCCACATGAGCCTTTAAGTCAAGAGCAGCTCAGAAGATTTTTTTAGATTTCTAAATTCCAGTTTCATGCTGCTTCAGAAATAAAAAGTGAGAAAGCAACATGTGCCACTTAAAAACCCCAGCAAAAGGAAAAAAAATAACAAAAGCAGAAACCTTTCAAAGGTGGGACTGAGATTGGAAAAAGCTCTGTTATTAGCAAGTGGAATGCCATTCTTTTTCACAGGCCAATACACAGAGCACAACCCTGACAACTGGGAACAGTGAGCCAGGAGCTGTGTATAGGCTGTCAGAGACAAAGTTCTCGGACAACCACAGAACAACAAATACAAGAGAGGGGCACAGAGTGGCAGTCCTGTTCCCATTTTAATTGAGGAACGGTTTAAATGTCAAACTCTTCTTCAGTTAATTTCCTCCTGCAGTAAAACCAACCAATGAGTTTGGCCTGTGGCTGATGGGTATTTATCAGGTACATGATAGCATCAGTTCTGCCTGCTACTGTTTTCATGATGGGTAGTGTTTTTGTAATGATTTGTTCCAACTCAAATAATTATGACCTTTGATTTAATGTTCATTTCACCATTCTTCAGCCTCCACAGAAGATATTCAGTGGTGTCTCCGCCAATCCCAAAATTCAATGCATGAAGTGATGAGAAAGAGCGCTCGCCATATCTCATACTGCTGAAGCAACTGCACCATGGGGTTTTTTCTCTTTGCAGTCCAAGACAGATCTTTTATGCTGCAACATCTGTCTGTCATCTCACTGAATATCCTCAGCAGCATGATAATCAGAGGGCTGGAGCACCACCCCTATGAGGACAGAATGAGAGAGCTGGGCTCTTCAGCCTGGAGAAGAGAAGGCTCCAAGGAGACCTTATAGCAGCCTTCCAGTACCTGAAGGGGGCAAACAGGAAAGATGGGGAGGGACTTTTAGAAAGGCAGGTGGGGACAGGATGAGGGGAAATTGTAAAGTGGAAGAGAACAGATTTCGACTAGATATCAGAAAGAAATTCTCTACTGTGAGGGTGGTGAGACATTGAGACAGGTTTCCCAGTGAGGTGAATGCCCCCTCCCTGGAAGCATTTGGGGCCAAGTTGAATGGGTCTGTGAGCATCCTGGTCCAGAGGGAAGTTTCCCTATCTACATCAGGGGGATTGGAACAAGATGATCTTCAAGATCCCCTCTAACCCAAACCATTCTATGATTCTGTGTGGAACTGCTGCTGGATTCTAGTCTCCTTGGCCCACACTATTAGGCAGCTCTAACTCGATGGCTCACTTGAAAAGCTGTTATAAGTGGAAAAGTTGTTGCTGACATAGTTAGAGAGGAAAATAATGTAGTTCTCTTGCCAGAGTAGATAAGTCTTCCCCTGCAATGACATGAGCTATTTAAGCAAAGGTCTCTCTTACTGTTAAAAGCTGGGTATATGGAGAGTTTGTCGAGATAATTATCCCCATTAGAGACTAATATTTTCATGCCTTTTCCTGTCATGTGGGCAAAATTTCACAGAGTTCAGCTGATATTTATGGGAAGATATCTCTCATGTAATCTTACCTCGGTTTTCTGCAGTAAGGAATGATACTGTACCTCTGCAAAACCCAAACAGGAAGAAGTGCCCTGGCAGGGATTCAAAACAGCTTTTAATTCGCTGCATGGCAGTGGTCAGGAAAAAAGAGTTCCTGCAAACACCTCTAATTAATGACAAAAGCAGAAACAACCAGCAAAAAACAGTCTGAAAATGTCTAATTAGGCAAAAGCAATGGCCCAATATCTCTTCAAAGAATATGGTTCAAGTCCACCTATTTCCCTTTGACTCTTAACTTGTCTACTGTCCTACTAATCTCCTACTAGTTAAGAGTCCTACTAATCTACTATTTGGGCCCTACTAGTCTCTCAGCTGCAGATATGCTAACAAACAACTGAGCAACAGCAAACTGTGGAGACAGTAAAAGATAGTTGTGATTGACTGACAATATCTTATGACTATGGATTTGCAAATGCATGTATTTTATCTAGTAATGAGGAATGTATCTCAGTGATTAGACTGAAGTATGACATATGGGATTATTTGTTTTCGTTGACACAGATTTAGGCTAAATGGGTTTCAGGAGAATTATTTCTCTGTACTTTGGTTTCCCAACAACACAGTTGCTTGTAATAAATCTGCCTTCTGATTTTCAGGATGGAGTAGCTTGTTACATGTACCTCTAAAAAATTTAGCGTGGGAAAGAATCATAGTCATAGAATCACAGAATGGTTTGGGTCGGAAGGGATCTTAAAGCCCACCCAGCCCCAACCCCTGCCATGGGTTGGTTGTCCCCCACCAGCTCAGTCTGCCCAGGGCCCTCCAGCCTGGCCTTGAGCACCTCCAGGAATGGGGCACCACAGCTCTCTGGGCAGCTGTGCCAGGGCCTCACTGCTCTCTGTGTAAAGAAAGTGTGATTTCAGCCTAGAACTGAAGACAGTAAGCTTAAATCAGTCTCCTAAATAGCCACAGAGAACATGAAAGTATATATATGGATTTGATGATAATATTTTTTTCACCTCTTTCCTTGTTGGATACAGTCCTCCTCATGGGAAAGACATTAGAAAGGTGCACAGAGAACACATGAACAGTTTCCCAGCAGAGGAAACTCACAAGCAAAGAATGAATAAGGTAGTCTCCGTGCTTTCAGCCAGCACTGATGTAATGACCTTATCATATAACGCACAACAGTGAATTAATTCCCCTCTTTGCCTGTTAAAGACATTTGTTCTCTCTCAAGTTCCTTGTCAAAACCTACGAACTAGGCCAAAAAAAAAAAAAAAAAATCCTAAAAAAACCCACAAAAGTTGTCAGTCTCAGTCACCATCCCATCTCCTTTTATTAATAGAACCTTGACATGGGAGAGTTTTCTGGCCAAGCATTTTTCACACCCAAATAGGCTCAAATAAAAAATTATTGCCAACACAATGATTTAAATGTAAGATGTAACACTACAGCACTTGCCTAACTTGATTTTTTAATGTCAACTCCAATGTGTCTGACACATGTGAGGCATAAATGAATATCCATATTTCTTAGGAATTAAAGGTTCCCTGACAGCTCACGGTATGGAGCATACGGCACTCCCGATGGGTCGTTACTGAGGACTGGCATTATTTTCACCTCCTTCATTCTTCCCCAGCCAGCTTCACAAATGGGAGCCAGAAGAATCTCCCCTCTAACCTCAAGGGCAAATGTCTCAAAATATTTGATATAAACCAGCCTATGTTATATTTGCTAATTGCATTTGTCAATCTCCCTTGCCAAAATTTCCTCAAGTAACAGAACCTTTGGCAACAAACGTGGAGATCTATGTATTTTGGTACAGAGAATGCTTTTTACTGTGCGTGAGCTAGGGGCTATAAAAGAGGAATGACTCCTTGTTTCATACAGTTGGTTTGCAGAACTGCCTCAACCCATGCAGTGTCAGAATTGGCACCTTTTCCATTTTAAAATAACTTTTTCTGATGCACTTCTACTTGGTTTCTTTCTCTGCCTCCTAATCTCTTTGTTCAGTACTTCCTCACAACACCAACTCATCACTCCATTCATCTGCATCAATCTGTCTGCTGCTTGCAGACTTTGCTGGGTCTGCCTCATCAAGTGCAGCACTAAATTCATATTTTTTTTTCAAATCAGTAACTGCCTTCAGCTTCACGCTGTCATTTTTGCTTCTGTTGATGTCTATTAGATTTTGGTCTACAGTTTCCTAAGTCTGTGCTGGGTCTTTTGAGTCATGTAAACTCCAGTTCTGCCATTGATTTACAGTCCCATCTTGTTTGAATTTGTTGAAATTATGTTTCAACATATGAAATTTGCTGTTCAACATGGAAAAAGTGACATACGTAGCACCTGTAGATGTGCATTCAGATATCAAGCGCAGAATGTATCTTCTCTAATTCTTTAGGCTGTGATTAATTTAAAATTAAACTAGTAGCTGAATATGCCTGCATATATTTGTCTACATGTGAAGCAGTTTCAGAGTTCCCATTATAGCAGCGCAGACTGACTAATTCATTTGTTCTCATGTAAACCTCTAGTGCTCTTTGAGATGCCCTAAAGCGTTCTATGTGGCTTCCAGACACGTGTTCCAAGTCCCTTGTCAATATAGGAAGTAGAGTCTAGAGCAATTCAATTTATCCTAAGTCTGGCAAAAGCCGTCGGGTCAGCCGAATTGCTTTTCAGGCTCCAGTGCAATGATTAAATTTTCATTGACTAAAGCAGGAGCTCAGGCACTTAACTCACATGTAGGCACCTACACATGGGCATCTGAATTTAAATGCCTTAATCTGGAGGTGACTTCCACTCCACAGGCTCACTTTAGGTGTCTGAACATATGGTGCAATTTGCAATGCTTTAGAGTGTCCCAGTCATCCATATGAGACTGACAGATATGGCACATCAGCTACTGGAACACTATTCAGAGCCACGTGGAATACCCTGGGGCATCTCAAATGGCACTAGAAACTATGCTTAGGCTACTGAATGACTGCATGTCTACAGTATAAATGCCTAAACAGAAATGATTGTGTGAAGCTCTGAGTTAAGGTTTGAATTGTGCCTAGGAAAAGTCTAATCATTCAGGGCCTAAAAAAGACAAACATAGAAAAAATGAATAGAGACTTTGGCCAGAATACCTTGGCTGTATTCTAAGTGAGGATCTGTTGTCATCTAAAAATTAACTCTGAAGTCTAAGTAAATGTCTAGACTTGCTTCATGGTTAATACAAATATAGGTTCCTACAGATGACAATTCATACCACAATAATAGAGAAACTGGATAAATTGCCCTCTAGATAAATTGCTCTCTACAAATTATGGAAGGAACCCAACTAAGTATTTAGATATGTGATACTTAATGGACTAATGTTGAGCAAGATTCCATTCTGCCTTTCCCTTTGTGATTTGGTATTAATGATGCAGCTCCCTAGGTGTCAAACATGGGAAAGCATAGGTGCAAGATTTAAGCACTTGTATAAAGGGTGATTTTCTATCAGCTGACTACAATTCATCATTGTAGCTGTCATCATCACTTCCTTATAAATTCACTATGTGTATGGTTGTGGTGTCACTGTCCCTGGAGGTTTTTGAGAAAAGGATAGATGTGGTACTGACATGGTCAGTGGGCATGGTCGAGATGATGGATTGTTGGACTGGATGATCTTAGTGCTCTCTTTCAGCCTTAATGAGTCTTTGATTCTTGTTTCTACGATCTATATCTGCATCTGATACTGCTGTTTCTGAAAAAAATAAGTTATCCAGTCATGGAATTCTTTATCATATGTTGATGATTTCCCTCTATTGAGCCATGAGAACTCGTGTTGTCTAGTTGGCCGAAATGTCACAGAATTCTACACAGGGACAGGATAGCATTCTAATAAAGACAAACCTTTCCTTAAGAACAGTGGATCTTTCTCTTTTAGTGTAAATCACACCCAAAGGTGCTCACCTTCCTCTAAACTGAAAAGGGATAGATGAAGGACTTCACACACTAACTAGTGCAAGCCACATTCAGTAAGTCACTATGAATGTGTTATCAATTCTTACCATAAACCTACTGCCTCCATAAAGATAAGAAATAACAACATCCATTTGTGTGCAAGTTACACAGAAATAAAGTAAAATTCAGTCTCTTTGTATGAAATGACAATCACTTTCATCTTTTTTCTTTATTATTTTTTCAATTAAATTATATGCGCTTGTCAGCATATGCATAAACAATGCCTTAAGTAATTTTCTTAAAGTAAACAGTACAGAATTAACAGATTTTTTGGGTTTAAATAGCGTTATTCAAAAGCAGTTAATGTGTATGATTTATCCATCACCTTTGTGTGAAGTCTTTGAAAAGGTTCTTTTGTTCTAAAGTTAGGGGGTGGAATAAGAATAACCACAATAATTCATAGCAGTGAGACTTAGGGAGGAGACATTCAAATGGCATTCATCCAGTCACACTGCTGAGATGAACAAAGGGACTTCATCATTTGTATTTTCTGAATTGTGTTGTCAAAGGGCTTAGCCTAGAACAAATCCTCAGGCCCAGGTTAATTTTACCAAACTTAAATAAATATACAAATAAATAAAAATTAGATGTCTAGAACAGATTTTTCATATCTAAAATACTTATCTAGTCCACACTAATCCTATACATCCTCTTTAGGCAAAGTGAAGAGATACAGATTTCTGGAGGAGAGTTTTCTTGCCCAAAATCGAATGTTTAAGACTAGAAAAGAAGAGTAGACCTCTGGTTTGTGCATTTTCTTTCTGACTTCTCTGCAGACTGCATGTCTACTTTAAACTTAATTTCTAACATTCAGACAAACATAGTTGAGATAGAGAAGTTCCTCTGAGGTAAAGTGCAGTTCTGTCTTCAGGGAATCTTTTCCCTTCCCTAGAAATATCTGTACATATAGCTAAGATCATATATGAAAGGAAAGTAGGTCC
The DNA here is from genome assembly GCF_019238085.1 of Lagopus leucura. Lineage (NCBI taxonomy): Eukaryota > Metazoa > Chordata > Aves > Galliformes > Phasianidae > Lagopus > Lagopus leucura. The sequence goes on from NW_024962254.1 coordinate 6,991,675, forward strand.
TCCTTACATTTTTCTAATATAAAACAAACTTAAGCTATTTTGAATAGTACCAAACTCACTATTTGATGTTATTACCTGAATTATTTGTTCGAAAGATTAATCGTTTGAACACAACAATTCATTCTTAGTCATAACCTCCATCTGATTATCGCTTAATGCCACTTTTGATTAGCTTAGTGAACCTGTAATATATTTGGCTTAGCAACATGTATAAGTGTGTATTTGCTTGTCCATACTGCTTTACAAAATCTTTTAAAATACACACAATAGGCTTATCCATCTTAAATATCATGAGGATCACAAAGGTTGAATGAATGCATTCCCTTTAAGAAATCGACAAACCACTTTGTCCTAATCTTAAATTAATGAATGGTTGTGTTCAAAATTTTAAACTATAGTTTAGAGCTGATGCACACTAATGAAGAGCAGTGCATTGTGGTCATTTCTACATCCAAGACTCTGAGGGGATGATCAGTTGAGAAAAGGACTGGGAGAAGAACACGTCTAAAAGAAAAAAAAAATACTCTTCCCCTCTTCCTCTGCTTCCCTGCCTCAACAACAACAGCAAAAAATCCACAATTGTAGTAAGTAAGTAAAAGTAATTGTTGTGGATTTTGATATGAACTTGAAGAACAATCTAATCTGGAAAAAAAAAAAAAATATATATATATATATATATTTTATATTACGTCTATTTTTCTATTTTATTCTCAGGTTGTTTTCATTTGTTTCATGCTAATTGTATATTATAGGAGTAATTGAAACTCTAGTATATATTTGGGATGGGTTTACAGGTTTTCATGAATGTGATGCGTGATATGAGAATATATGCCAAGCAGGCCAGAAGTAATTGTAGGAAACACAATTCCTTTATTCCTCCTCTCCATCCTATGTTATTAGAAAACAAGCTCCATCCCTGGAACATGGCTAAATTTCTTTGTAAACAAGAGTACTCTTCAACATGTTGAGGCACAGAAAAGAAATCAAGTACAGTGAAGAACAACTTCACAGGAGCTCACTGGGCTGTGAAAAGCAGAAGCAAAGAAATAAGCTGACTGTTGCTTTCTGATACACAAGGTTTCACTTCACCTCTGGAAAGCTGAAGTGGCATTGCTGTATTCACAAATGTCTGAAGTGATGATTTGAAGCGTAGGGGAGAAAAAAAAGGTAGTGCTTTTGATTAGACCAAGAGATATTTCTGGATATAACAAGTTTTGGGGGACACAATATGTAGAATACTGAATATTCCTGCTCCAAATAGATGGAAGCCATGACAAAGTAGCAAGGGTTTACATCACAAGATACTTGGGACAAGGTTCTCTTTGGAGCAGATCAGGTATATTTCTGCACCTTTCCTTGCTTTCTCTTTCTTCAATTTTTCCTTTTTTCTTTTTTTTAATTCTCCTTGGCACTATTCTCTGCTGCTGTCCTACTTAGTGAAGACAGCATTCACTCTTCTCTGTCCTACTTGAGTCCCTGTGCTCACAAGAAAAGTGTGATGGGCAGGACAGCCATCTAGTTTCTGACTTCTTTCTCTTACTAGGAGAGATCTGTGATCAAGTAAGTATTCAACCTATTCCCTCAGATATGATTTTCCCTACCTTTGCCCTACCACTGCCATCACACACATTCCCACTGAGCCATGGGGAAGAACCGTAACACCCTACCACTTGGAGGTTTGTGTTAGCTGCACACATGGGATTTTTTTCAGCTCTGTCAGGTAATTCCATTATTGTACCTGAAATCAGTGGTGTCTGGGACTGATAGTCTGTACTTTTCATTTCTTTGATCTTGGAATGGGTTTGTTATGAACAATTGCACACTTATTTAGAGAGTAAGGAAGTGTAAGAAGCATTGAGACTCTGCTTATGGCCTGTCACGTTCTGTTACTGTGCTGCACTTTTTTCTTCTGCCTTAAGAACATTCATTCCATCTCCCAAGGATATTGGTTCCCTACCTCTAAAGCTAAAAATATTCCCAAAATGCCCAGTGGGTAAATATTTTTATGTCCTTCCACTTAGATGAGGCTGTTTTAGAATGATGCTGACTCACATGTGGTCTCTCTTGCATACTAATCAACACAGCAATAATTCAGGTCATTGGACTGCTAAGCATGTTCTCTAATGTATTAATCTTTTGCTGTTAACCTGCAGTATCCTCAGTATCCTCCTTCATTCAGAGCAAAGGAACACAATGAAGCAATGGGAGGATGAGGATTGTTAAACTTAAATTGAAAGTAAGGGATGAAGTTTAGGTTATTTGTATTACAATACATTTAGATGTAGGAATTGAACTCTGATATCCTGAGTCACAGTCCACTAGCTTAAATCACAAGATCGTCCTTCTCCTCTTCTTCTGCAAGCAAAGGAAGCTTGATGACAGTGATGGTCTCTGCAGCACTTATTTGATTATTTACAGCACCAGCATCCTGATTAACCTTTGTCCTGCTTATGCATGTTTTGTAGACCCATATAAAGAAGAAAAAGGTCGACATGTGACTTGGAGAAGCAACAACATTGTTTGAAAAAGCATGTTCAAAACCAGCAGCACAAAACCCAGTATGAAACTAATTCACCAAATGTCTGCATGAAACATCTGGGGAATCAATTCAGAAATATATATATATATAAATGTATTCACAAATCATTCACACTCAAAAATCAGGGAGAATAGTTTAATGAGTTCTGCACTACAGCTGGGCTGCTTTGCTCTATTTATGTGTGGATATGGTAACTGCCTTTAAAGCTTCTAGATGTAAATGCAAAGGCTCTGTATTCAAAATAATCACTTGGGTGATGGTTCTTGTTTATTTTTACATAAGTTAAAGAAATTAATTGCAAAATCAGATCAGAGTGAAAAACTTGTAATTCCCAAGGCAAGGAAAACTATGACTTAGTGTAGTGAAGGTGACAGCACATGACATCACTTTCCATGTGAAGCATTTTCTCCTTAGCTGTGTTAAACAAGAGAGTTAGCTTATCATAAAGAATTTCTACCAAGCCTCATTTTACTTTGGTGGAATGATAATACCATTCCTTTCTCTTTCAAATTCAGTGTAGTATTCAATTAAATCTGTTCAACAGGAAGGACTCTTCTTTGTTAATCATTCAGTGGATGAGTCCATCTCAGCTGGATCTTGCTTTTCTGAGCTGATGAGGCCACTGAGCCAATCTTTTTTTACATTTGTTTTTAATTTAATATTTTCTGTGAGAGGTATTTAGGGAAGTGTATAAATATGTTTTCTTTTTATTTTGTTTCTCAGTAACTGATGCTTCCTAGGTTTTACAGTTGCCAGCTTCCCTAAATGAAGGAAAGACAATCTTTTAGGGGTGGTCCTGTCTAGTGCTAAAACTGTGTATTAAAAGAAAGAGCTGTTCATTAGCAATTGCTTTTTTGAGAAGAAATCACTGAAATATTTTTAAATATTTACATCCATTAAATTAAATTTAAATCCACGAAATTAATTCGTATTATTACAAGAAAAGATGCCGGTGAGAGACAAATTCTCACTTCTGGTTCCTTTTCCTTCTCAGATCCCAGTCCAGCTCAATTTAGGAGAGAATAGCTTTCTGAGGTTGTATTTCTCCTATGGCTAAATAGGAAACAAAAATGACTATATATCTAAATTAGATACTTTCATTTTGTCTCAAAAAATGATGTATGCCCTGATTGTGATGGTTCAGCACACACTGAACTGTAGAATCATAGGAAAGTGACCCCAAGATGCCTTCCAATCCAACACTTACTACAAAGATTACCTGGCATATCTCAGGTCTGCAGCCAGAGAACTGTGAAGAACTGAAGTTTACCTTTTCCCATTTAACTGCCATCCCACACAAAATGTTTTGTGCTACACAAAGATGAAATGCAAGTGAATTAATTCCAGGGTGATGTAAATGTTTCATGAGAACACAAAGCAAAGTTTCCATTCCAACTTCACCTCTTGCATTATGAGCATACATTACACTTAGACATAATATAGGCATATGGACATATGTCATTTTGTGTACATACATCTAAAATAACATTTTCAAGTGGAAACAAAACCATTTGGAGACAGACAATCAAAATGTCCTTTACTGAAATCATTTTTATCCTGTTTTCAAAATGAACTTAAATTAAAATGTATTTGTTCCTATGAGGCACTTTACTTTGCCAAATTCTGACAAGAAAGAGAAATGTTTCCACTCTGAAGACATTTTACAGCACAGATTTGATCTATCCATGGTCTTTTCTAAGTTCACATTTATGGCTGTCTCACAAAGTGCGTAGTTTTGCTTATAGCACCCAGAGTCACTTGTCAGGATATGAGATTCATTGTGCTAGACACTGTGTAACGTGTAAAACAGTGTTAAACTGTCTGGGCAGGATTCAGCTGCCTTTTTACGGGTTCGTAGTGCAATCTGGGACACCCGAGAGTGTCCTAAACATGTCCAGGGGGCCAGGTCTGCAAGATCTGCAGCTTTCAGAAGCAGCAGCTGGAAGGACGAAGATACCCCTCTATGCTTACAAGGATGCTGAACTCCTGGTTTTAGGCAACAGATTCCTGCCCTTTACCTTATGAAACAGTCTACAGGAAGCAAGGATTATGGGATTACAGAGTATGCATTTAGAAAACAATTGATAATGCAGCAAGAACAGGAGCAGTAGGAGTGGGCTGACCATGATCCAGTGGTGTGTCACAGTGGGGCACAAACTGGAACACAGAAATTTCCATACAAACATAAGGAAGAAATTCTTTACTGTGAGGGTCACAGAGCACTGGCACAGGTTGCCCAGAGTGTTGTAGTCTCCTTCTATGGAGATACTCAAGTCCTGCCTGGATGCCTACCTGTGAGACCTGATGTAGGGAACCTGCTTTAGCAGGGGTTTGGACTTAATGATCTTGAGAGATCCCTTCCAACCCCTGCAGTTCTGTGATTCTGTAAGATAAAAGAAGCACCAGAATGCTATACCTGAGATGCAATTAGCCTGTTATCCTGTCTCTCACAGTAATCAACAGTAAATGAAAAACTGAACAAAACCAGGGTACATCTACAGAGAAATTTCCCTGCAATATAGGAGTGCAACTGAAGAACTTAATAGGAACTGATTAAATTGCAGTCAAAACCTAGCAAGCCATTATTTTATGAACAGAAAGCTAATGATAAATTGACTGCTTGCAACGTATCTTGAGAAGAAACAAAAAGTTGGCTTTGCTTAGTATTTCCAAGTATAAAATCCACTGTTAACCTGTAACCTCTATGTTCTGGAGCAGAGCACTCTAATGTTTTGCTAATGGTGACAGAATTAGCAGCTATTAAAACCTCAATTAAGCAGGGCACGTCTAAGAACCTGTCTTTAGCACACAGCACTGAGTAAATCTAAATGGTAACAAGCCACCCAGCTCCAGCTTTCACAGAAGGGTTAGGAAATTCTCTGTCTTTCAAAGGCTTACAACATTTTTATCTGTAGTGGAGCAAGCCAGAAAAAAATATTCACACAGATATTATTTCTACTTTGGTTAAATATTTCAGTTTTCTTACAGTTTGTCCTTTGGAAGATCTGAAACTTTAGCAAAAAGATCTCCACACTGAAAATCTTTCAGGGTTTGATAATCATGTTATGGCAAGAATTCTATTTGGAAAATTGTCTCCATTTTCTGAAAATTAAATGTTGGTTTTGGGTTACCAGTTTTTGTAATGTCAAAATAACACCAGGCTCCTCCTAAGAGGCCCTTCAGATTCCATTTTAATTCTAATACTCAAAATACTATGTTAATAATTCTTGTATCTTCTTCACTGGGAAGTTCAAGACTGTAAACATCAAAATATTTTTTTTTAGGAATTGTGTGTCTTTCTGATGGTGGCGCACCGTATTCTGAAGACATAATGCTGATATTCTGCTCACAAGGCAAAATACTGACCTTACAATAGGACAGAGTCGAGGGAATGAAAGATGACAAAATATTCCAGTTTTCTAATATTTCAGGAAAAAAAAAAAAATTATAGAGAGATATTTATCCTATGTTCAGCAACAGTCCATCAGCACTGATCGTGTTCTGCCTGAACTTGGCTTCATATCACCAGGATCACCAGGGGTTTCATTCTAACTCTGTACCAAGTTTAATTCATAACTGGTAAATGCAGCATACACCTGGATGTCTTGGACAACAAGCTTGGCAGTGTATCACAGAAGCACAGAATTGCAGGGGTTGGAAGGGAACTCGAGGTCAAGTCCAAACCCTGCTAAAGCAGGTTCCCTATAGCAGGTTGCACAGGTAGGTGTCCAGATGAGTCTTGAGTATCTCCATAGAAGGAAACTCCATAACCTCTCTAGGTAGCTTGTGCAAGTCTGACAGTAAAGAAGTTCTTCTTTGCATTAGTATGGAACTTGCCCATTATTCTATTCTTGCTTGCCACCAAAAAAGTCCTCCCCCATCAACATGACTCCCACACTTTAGATATTTACAAACAGTGATGAGATCACCTCTCAGTCTTTTCTTCTCTAGTCTGAACAGTCTGATGTGTATCAGTTTCCTGTATAAGAGATGTTTCAGGCCCCTTATCACCTTTTTCACTTTCCACTGGACTCTTTCTAAAAGACTAAGTAGAATACTGCAAGGTCCAATTGGCTTCTAAATCTAATCCACTGATGTTCTTACTGGACAAATGGCTTCTTATCAGTACACAGTAGATAAGGAGATAGATAAGGAACACCAAAACTGTCCCTGCTTCAGAGAGGTGACAATCTGGAAATCTGCCTTCTAAAAGGGAGGGAAAAACACCATCAGGGACTGGTGCATGTCAATAATTCCACATTTTTCAGCCACTTTGTGGAAAACGTAGCCCAAGTGCTCCCCAGGAGTGAGGTTAAATATAGGGTTCCTCTGAAGTATGTCAAAATTAATATACAGTTGAAACCATTGTATGTGGTTATATGTTCAAAGGACAACTCCAAACACTGCACTTTTTGATTTCTGGTCTTCTGGACTTTGTTGTACTAGTAAGTAGGCTGGGCTCCTCAGTTTAATTGCATCAGTGTTTTGAAAGTGAATTTCTGTTTCTACCTTTCATACTGTTATGATAGGGCCTGATAATTATCACCCCTGTCATCAGTGGTACATAGAAAAGAATGACAAATGGAGGTCTGATGTTGCTAGGCATTGCACAGTTTCTTCCCTGATAAGAGAACACGATGACCTCAGAAAAGAGAATTCATCAGAGAAAAGTACAGAGAAATTACCAATTAAGGAAATTAAGAGTTATACAAGGAGGGAGTAATGAGAGAAAGGAAAGGGCGACAAAATTGATTAGTAGAGATTCAACCTGAGATACAGTGGCTAAGGCTGAGGAATGTGCAAATAGCCCACCAGCAAGCTTTCACTCCCAGATGTTCAGATGCTTCCCATTGGCACCATTATGGTCTCTTGTCTACCAGTCCCATTGGTCTTGTTGCTGCTCCTCCAAGTTAGATTCTTTGGATGACTCTTTTACAGTTTCTTTCTCCACCAATGCAAATTATGTAAGTCTATGGGGGAAGTATGTGTAGTTTTTTCCATGACAGCAGAGTCTGGACTCTACAATGTAGTGGGAAAATGCACATAGAATAGGAACGTTGGCAGTGCTGTTCCAGAAAGGAGACAGTATCAACTGAAAGTAGACAATATTAATTGAAAGTGATGAACTTTGCACCAGCAGTACTTGTAATAACCATGCATTTTTAAGTTAAATGTAATATTAACTATAATTGCTATCCCTTTATGAGTACCTGAGCATATAATCTCAGCTACGTTTTCCATTGTTTTGTCTGCAGTGAATAAATAAAGGCAAATAAGAGGACAGGAAGTGAAGGAAAAAGGATTAGCCTGTTGGAAATCAGAAGTAGGGAGGCTATTAATGATGAAAAGTTCCCAAAATACCCCTCTTGCTCCTTGCACTAGAATGTAATCCACACAGCTGCTGAAACACCAGCTTTCTTTGCAGATAACCCACAGGTTATATGCATACAAATTGGTAATATAGAAGAAAGCATCTATTAGAAATTATCATGGCCAGAAGCTCTAAGTCTTTGGACACTGGAATTGAAGCAGAATGAACAGTACAGAGCTTTTTAATAGATTAACCTCTTTTGTAAGTTCATAAACCTCCTTAAGAAAGTGAAGAGATGGCTCTAGGGTGACATCTGTTTCAGAAATGGATGGGATACACATTGTGGAGTAACTCTTACCTGCTATGCAGCAGTTATTGAATCCAGTTACACAAGGAGCTGATGTTTGTATGCATGAATGGCTGCCCTATACAGAGAGAACTCACCTCATTTCTCATTTCTGAATATAGATAGGAGTCCATGAATGTTTTTTAACTCTTATTACAATGATGTCTATGAAAGGAAAAAGGACTATGAAAAGCTAAAATGCTTTTTTTCCTCCCCAACAAATTTACTGTTAAAAAAAAAACCACAGAAGTCAACTAATGTCATAGATGAGGTCATCTGCATTCATGTTTATGTAACAAGTTTTATTATATAACTTGTCCCTAAGACAATCAATAATTGTCTTTGTTCTGCTTCATGTATGACCAAAAACATTGCTTGGCCTTCTCCCACTGATTCCGTGATTGCACTTGGGGGCATTCAAATTTTGCATGGCTGAAAGCAGTCTGGGGAACAGAATAACTGATCTGGCTGAAGATCAAAAGGATCTTGCCTTAACATTAAAAGTAATAAATGAAGATTGTTCTTTTCTTTTTTTTTTCTTTTTTTTTTTCTTTTTTTCTTTTTTTTTTTTTTCCAAAAGGTTATTCAGGGAGATCTTTGGAGAAGACTTGAATAGGAGCTAAGATTTCAGCAAGCCTGGACTAATGTGTTGAGAAACTGGTATGCTGGGAGCAGATTCCAGTTTTGAAGCACTGTGAAAAGGCCTAGAGGAGGCTGACAAGAAGAATGAACTGCAGGATTCAGGATGCAGTTTGAGTGAGAGATCCAAGAAGCTCATAAAATATGGAGCAGGATCAGCATATAAGCTGCTTTATACATGTGCAACAGTGAAAGTTTAGGCACTTAACCCTCTTGAGTTAAGCAGCAGCTGAGCAGTGGGTTTTGAGGGCTTTAGGTAGCTTAAGGTGCACATACGCATCTCATTCCACCATCAAAAAAATCACAGCCTGTACTAAAGGAAACAAAATCTCATGTTCTTCTTATGTCCAGGCCATCTTGATGGTTTGGAGTTTTATTCAGTCTCCTCTGGCAGGACTTATCAAAACAACAGATCTCTTTGGCTAATTAGTCTGTATTATTTAGAGCACTGTGGCTTCTGAATTCTTCAAGCAAGAATGTTAGTTGTGGCTGCCTGTTACAGAAAATGGCATTATTCTGAAAATCTAATATTCTCAGACTTGTCAAAAAGCAGATAGGATACATTTTTCTCTGACTTTTAGAAGGATGAGACACTGTTCTGCAACCCTCCTGAGTTGGACATGGGAAAATGGTGCTGGGCTCCACATGAAGGCCATTTCAGCAGCAGGCCCAAGCATACCTGCTTGCTCACTCCCCTGTATGTCTGCACCATCTTCTTGTCCCCAGGTACTATGACAGCACAGTCTTGTCACCAGACATGTGACAGAAATTGCTGTTAACACCTGTGCTTGGCACACTCGTGCCTCAGGAGCTAGAAAAGTGTCCCCACGAAACTTAATATTCTTGTATCTGAAATGCCTACAGGAGTCACTTGGGAATTTTACTATATTTCCCTTTCAGTCGTAGTGTATGGAAATATTGTTGCATCTCCTTTTGTGTCAGACTGAAAATGAGAACAAGGTTCCATACAAAAAAAAAAAAAGAAAGAAAGAAAGAAAGAAAGAAAAAAAGGAAGTTTACACAGTAACACAAGCTCCAGAGCTACAATAACTACCCCAAGGAAGGTCTCCAAAGATCGAAAAATGAGACACTGCAGAGGAACAGATTATGCCATGTCTGTGTTGCTGGGGTTCATGCGTCCTCTGCAGATGGTGCTGGTTGCTGTTAGAGACAGGATGCTGGGCTGGAGAAAGCTGAGTGTGTTCCAGTCTGACAATTTCTGTGTTCCTAAGACTACCAGATAGAGAAAACATAGCTTATTTATTTAAACGACCTTAATTTTTCTCTTTCTTCCATGCAGATTTAATTTCCTTCTGGAAAGCAGTTACCCAGCTGTGGCTGTGAAACTAGTAGTAAGCGCACAGCTTCGGTTCAAAGGTGATCTAGCATAGCTCATATGCTTAAAATAATAGAGGATGGGAAAGACAGGAATGGGGGTTGGTTATGAAGGCACTTTTGGTGTTTGAAGTGATCATCCAGGGAGTACATCAGAGTCGTCAGAGTGAAACAGCACGTTCTGTTCTTCCTCAAATCGTGCCTTCGCAAAACAGACACAGAAAGCTTGTTCTTTCTGTGAAGAGAAGGCCAGGAAAAAAGCCTAAGTAGCTGCATGCAAAATCATTTCAAAGCTAATTTCACCCCTTCCTGTGTAACACTTTCACTTTCCTTAATAACAGCAGAATGGGATCACATAAAACTTTATACTTTTAAAATTATCACTCTTGCCTTTGAAACTGAAGGTTAGATCTTCTGGTGAGGAGAATTGAAACAGATACATTGATTGAATGAGGTTAGACCAGCTTGCACAGACCAAAGCTCTGGCACTAGTTGTTTTTATACAAAAGGAAATGCATGTGGAAAATCTGGAAAATCTCAATGGCCAAAAATGTCCTTCTTGCAAGCCTTGCTATTGAATTCTAAGAGCAGAAATCTCATGTGTAATCTCCTGTCCTTTCATTCCTTTCATTCCAAGGAAAGTTAAAATAAAAAAAATTGAGGATCTACTGGAAAAACAAGGCCAAGCATTACACTGTCTTGTTTCTTTAGAATCATTTTGTTTGTTTGTTTTTCTCCTTTCCCCAGCAAACTGTTGCATAGTTGCAACACAGAATGTTATGTCTGTGCATGATGGGTATGAGAGGGCAGAGTTCAGACTGAATCCCAGTGCTCCATCGATGTAAGACAAGGCCACGTTTGGTAGTCAGCAGAGCCATGTAGCTGAATGGAGTTGGGAGAGTGGAATGTTCGTGACTGCATAAGGGGTATGGTGAACATTATAGGATAAAGGGAAAGATCATTTTGCTACTGTATAAGATGTATTGTGAAATGCATGAGACATGTATAAGAACACAGAACAGAAAGCATGGAACAGTCTATAAAAATTATTAAACATCTTGTAAAGGGCAGAGCCAGTGTCTCATGGAGAGCACAGGGACTGCCCATGCTAACCAGCGAGCTACCAGATATATGCAGGCACAATCCAAGGATGGCAGGAATGAGGGATTGTTCTCCAAAAGCATTAAGGTCAGGGCAAACCTGCTGTAAGTCTATCTGTACACAGAAACCGTGGCACGGTTACATGGCATTGAAATTTATCCCAGTGGCAGAGAACAGGGCTCGACTCTTCTTATTTCAAGTTTCCAGGTAGCCATAGATGCTTCCCAACAGATGGGAAGAAAGAGGCAACACATGCATGCAAAGAAAAGCAAAATTTCCACCTGAGAACTCATAAATTGAGAAGATTGAGTTAACAAAAAATTGCACATATTAATTAATCAAGCTGTGATAATGATAAATATATACGTACTGCATGCATCTATGTGTGTGTGTGTGTGTATGCATTTTCCTGCAGCCCTCTCTCCTACTTCTTGCATTCATAATTTTCCTGAATTTCACACTCTTTGCTGTGAGTAGCTGACAAATCTTCCTCAGGCCAAAACACTGCTATGTCTCACACAGCACCAAACAGTATTTGAGAAATAGTGATAGTTCTATCAGTTCTACCTTGGCAATAAACTTTGAAGGCAAATCTGGGATCTTTAACAATAAAAGAAGGAACAAAATGTCAGTTATCAGCATTCCATGAGATTTTTACATTGCCTGCACATTTAGGATTAATGCATAGTACAGAGAACTACTGGTTCTATCACCAGTATGTGTATACACATAGATTGACATAGACATACACATAGATTAACAGGAGCAAAGTTCCACTTCCCTCAGATTTACATATCAGGAGTTTCTGAATCACTTGTGTATCACTAGGTTAATCAATTATAGCAATTTCAAAGATTTGGATGAGCCCAGGTGTTGCTCTCTCACAAATGTCCTTAAGAGCATCTCTGCTATAGCTGATAGAGACATAAATCACAGTGGAGCAGATGCCTTGGAGGGTTTAGTCTCAAACTCTTCTAATCAATCTAAACTTCAGTTGACAATGTCCAGACACCCCAAACACCACACTGCTGTCTGCTGCTGTGCACCTTGCATCATTACCATTTAATGAGGCAGCAGTCCAGAATTATACATCCGATTTTGCTCAATTAAGTGTGGCTTCAGAATCACTGAGAAGGAATCCATTTTCTGCTCAGTACTCCAAGAGTTTTATCAGTGAATGCATCATGTCCCAAAGCACAGTGCTACTGGGCTATAAAATATTCCAATGTCTTATTAATAAGTTAATTGAATCCATTGTAATTTTCCTAGTACTCATGCAGCTCACTTTGTCATTGATTGACAGAGATGAATTTGAAGATAGTTAAGAGTTTCACAAGCAGATGAACATCTATATCTGAATTATCATGAAAGAGGAATAGTTAATAAGGGACTGCAATAATCTTTCATTAGAAAATTTAATGTAGTAACCACTGCAAACTTAATCCTGTACCTAGCGACAAAGAAAGGATTTCTATCTACAGGATCAATGCCATTTTGATTCAAAAATGTCTGCTTTTTCCTTTTCCTTTTCCTTTTCCTTTTCCTTTTCCTTTTCCTTTTCCTTTTCCTTTTCCTTTTCCTTTTCCTTTTCCTTTCTCTTTGTCTTTCCCTTTCCCTTTTCCTTTGTCTTTGTCTTTGTCTTTTTTATTTCCCAGAAGCCAAGAAACTGCAATCAAGTGAGACAATGTCCAGAGGGCAAGAGAAAAGTTGGCAAATGTCAACTGCAACTAAACCATCTTCTTGGTGGGTAACACATTTAAATCCAAGATAGATGAAATATAATCCAGAACTTAAGGGTTTTTCATGGTTTGAGTGGTATTGCAGGCATGTCAAAGCTTCCAAAACTTGCACAGGGATCTGTTTTTTTCTTTAGCATCTCACCACTTCACACATCATGATGCAGTCACATCTGTGTGATGCCTTTGTTACTGCTTTGGGACAATGTTCTGTATCAGTCCTTCATTCAGGGAAATAACCCAGTGCTTGGTTCTGACCATGCCACACATGTGAGAGCTGTTTCTGTATGGTGTTTCCATTGCATGTTGCTTTTTAATGTTTGTTTTACAGTTATAGAGCAGGTCATTACTCCATCCATTTCTGTGACTCAGCACTCACTGGCACAGGTTGCCCAGAGATGTGGTAGATGCCTGATCCCTGGAGATATTGGAAGTCAGGCTGGACAGGGCTCTGAGCACCTGATGGAGCTGTAGGTGTCCCCATTCACTGCAGGGAGAATTGGACCAGATCACCTTTAAGCGTCCCTTCCAACTCAATCAATTCTGTGATTCCTAAAATTCTGCCATCAAGAGATGACAAAGTCAAGGCATCATCCTTAGTAAGTGCCAGTAGAAGCCTAAAATCACACCATTCATCATATATTCCAAAAAAGATAGTTAGAAACTGAGTGGGATGAGAACACTCAAGGTCTCACACAGCCACTTCTGGCTAACAGAGAGGTTGGGAATGAAGAAATGAGCAGTAGAGGAGTCAAACTGTCCAGAACATCCCCAGTAAGACTCCTTTTCCTGGACTGTAGGTTATGGAATTACAGTTCATGCCTGGAGAACTTGAGTTCAAAATGTTCTATGGGACATTAAAGGTAAAAAGAAAAGAAAAATCCCAAATATTTTTTCACACATGTTCACAGAGAACACTGAAGCGTATTGGTTATTTCAATAGTGCTGATTTAACAATCCAAAGCAAACTAATTCACGCCTGGCTTCTGTGCATCTTCCAGACTGTTTTGCAAACAGCAAAAAGAACAGCTAATGAAACAACTCTGCTGGTTCTCTCCTTTCCTATAATATTAGTTATAGAGTCTCTTTTAATACAGGTGGTGAGATTAATTCAGTGAGTACTACTCTAGACAGTACTGAGTCTTGTGGAACTGAATTAAATCCATCTTTTGGTTTGGTTTGTGTAAGGATAAGGCAGGACTGTTGTACTCATAGTACAGTGATCTCCTATCTAGTAGTATGGGACCACATCTCTCCAGAAAGATTCTTATACCTCACCTTTACTTTGGAAATTGAAACTACCTACAGGACAGGAAAGACTGATTTAACTTTGAAGAGTTATTTATTTGTGAAAACATCTGCAGAGTCTGCAGATCACTTTGGTAGGACACACCAGAAAACCCACTCAATTTACATCACCAGGATGTCCATTTTCTGCTTATAACATATTACACCGTAATTCATTATCTCCAAATTATAAGAAAGCTTCCAGTCTTCTGCTTTGTAGCCAACTATTAAACTTTATTGTCCTGATCAAATAAATAAATGAACAGCTAAGTTGCCATGGAGTATGTATTGTTTATCTTTTGAGGACAGTTCGTCTCAAGTTAAAGCATAAACTTGATACACTGCTAGTTGCATAAAACTGAAGAATTGTTTCTCTACTTTCCCAGGAAACTGCAATTCTCATAGAAATTAAGAGCTATAACTGTAGAACAGGCACTTGGAAGCTTTGGATGCACAGACACAAATTTCCTTTTTTGGAAAGAAGCACCAGTTGGGGACTTATCTTCTCAAATATCATTCTGTACTAATTTAGTCAGTCTTCAAGAAAGATCAACTAAAAAAAAAAGAGGGAACATTTTGAGAATAACTAAACAACACCTGACCTACCAAGGCTGACTTTCTGTTACTTTCACTTCACTTTTCCTTCCAGTTATCTCTCGCATCATCCCTGGGAGTTGGCTTTTCTAATCTGAAAGCCCAATGGTCATAACCAAGGTATGACTTCTGTCCTCATACAACAGCATCCTGTTCAGGTTCCTTGTATGACACCTCATCTTGTAAGTAAATGCTATGAGTAAACCTGCTTTCAACACTTCCCTCAGAAGAGTGAGTTAGATAAAACCTTAAAAAAGAGAGAGAGAGAGAGAGAAACACAGAAACATTTTCTTTTTGATATAAAATTTGGTGTCCCATAAGGAATTTAAATTAATTGGAATCATGAGAACATTATTTCTGTGGGAATACATTTCAGTGCATATTTTAAGGTGCAAAACAGAGTATATCTGAAGGGAAGCTTTTTTAAATTTAATTTAATTTAGGTGTGCATTCCTTCCCCTGCTGAATTAAAGGAAGGATACTGGGCTCTTTGTATTCTTTTCAAAGGTGTTTTAATTCAAGATCCAAATTCCCAGTCTCTGAACTGTATATTTCTGCACGTTTAAATTAGTTCACAACATTTCTGTTAAAAAGATTAGTATTACTCAGAATCCTGTGCTGAGCCATAGATCTAAGGACTGGCACACAGCTTTCACAGGCCACAATGCTAGGCAAAACCTTGAGCTCTGTTCTACAGAAGCCCGTCCTTTCATCATTAGCATGCTTCTAAAAGCCGTTTCACTGACCCAGTCCTCCAGCCAACAGCCACGCATGACATCTTGATACATCACTAGGCAAGAAACTCCTTCCAGAAGGCTCCATGAGTGAGGCCAACCAACCTTAGGGAAGAGGAAGGAGTTCAGTTGTCTGGATACAAGCTGTTTCCTACCTCTTGTTTTCAGTGCTAGAGAATGGGACCAACCCATCTTATCTGATTGTTCTAGGTATGTCCATGTAGGATCAGTTACGCAAGTTTAGTAGGCGAGACAGAGCTCAGTCAATTTGAATTTAAGCCTATTACAGGTGATTCACTAATCTCATAAAAATGCAGGAAGATAATAGGCGTCTCCAAAGGACAAATCAAAGAACTGAGAGCAAATGCTTTGGGATAGACAAAAGAAGGATTGTGCCATCTCTCTTATGTAAAGGGATGTGAGATCTGATTGCTCCTGAAGTCTTGACAAGAGCTATAGCAACAACCATTTGTAATGAATTAAGAGGCATTTCTTTATCCATGGTCACAAAGTCACTGACAAAGAGATGCATTCCACTTACTGCCTACACACCCCAGAAGATTTATCAGAGTGTGGAACATATCCCAAAGCACAGCACTAACAGGCTTTAAAACATCCCGATGTCTTATTAATAAGTTAATTGAATTCCACTGTAGCACTCTCAGTATTAATGCATCTATGCTTGTCACTGACTGATAGACAGAGATGAATATGGAGATATTTTAATGTTTCTTACATGAACGGATGAACATCCATATCTAAATTATCATAAAAGGAGAAAAATTATTAGAGGAGTGAAACACAAATGAAAAGGAAGTTGATATGGTAACCATTGCAATCAAAGTTTGTTTTCTGTGACGTCAGGAAGAAAATGTGGGTTGACTTGATGAGGACTGGAATCAAAAGCTACAGTTTATGGCAGCAATTAGCCCTGAAATTATTTTACTGGGAGACTGACTGTTCCTATGCCTTTGTCATCTGAATATCTCAAAGAAAGAGAGAGGAAGGCTGAATGGCTGAGAAATGTGCTACTCTGACTACAGTAGGCTTTCTCCATCCTGCTTTTGTGGTGAGTTTGTAGCAGCTTATGGTCAGTTCAAGGATCTACTCTGATGTCCTCCAGTACACAAGCTGTCAGATATTTCTCTTGGATATCTGTCTTGAGTCCAAAAAAAGTGACTGACCCAAAAGCAAAATTTAATCGCTCGAGGAATGAAATGCAATACACAAAGGCAAAACCAAGATACCAGACAATTCTAAAATGACCCCTTTCTTATGCTGGTGACTGGTGGAGTAAGGGCTGCTAGTAGTCCCCCCAGCCAAATAATAACAAATTATAAAACCTCCCTTCAAGTAAGCAAAAGAGCTTTCCCCTGGCAATTCGCCCATGTAACTTCAGAGAATATATCAACCCATCAAAACCTTATTGTCAAAGTGATTCAAGGCTCTTGAGGAACTCTTTTCTTGCCGAAAGCACATCTACACTATGAAATGTAGGAACTAGATTGAGCTTCTGAGCCACAAGCAGAACAGCCATGAGAAAAAAAAACTCATCATCCAGCAAAGTAATTTCAGTAAGATGTATGTACTGCTCCTGAAATTTGGACAAATACCTCATCATCCTTGTCTCCTGTGATATTTAGACAAGCTAACAGCTTCTGTACTCTTACTTAGTGATCCCATACATCACTGCATCCTGCTATGGAGTAGTGCATTTCATAAATGCAATAAAGCCAGGCCCAGAACTGGATTTACCATCTGTAAGTTGGTTGTCCCCCCAGTATGTTCCTTTTGTCAGTCTTGTCTTGTGGTCTTTTTTTGTAGCTAAAGATAAAAGCTTTGGTCTCTTTCTGGCTTTACTCTGAGTTGAGCTTCTGTCATCTGTTTTAATGACAGAGAACACTAAATCCCAGGCCCTGCCTTCCTGTAAATTCAAATATTTGAACACAGGATAGTTTAAAATTTACATAAATTTCTCATCACATTTACAACAGTTTCTTCTCAAACTATACATTGAAGTCTGCTATGGGCCTTCATATACCCTTCATATACCCTTCATATACCCTTCATAACTATATATTTGATGATCAGACTTGATCTTAAGGGCCTTTTCCAACCTAAATGATTCTGTGATTCTACTCTCCAACTTGCAAAGCACCTTATAATGTTAGCTTCATAAGATCATCATCTTCCAGATGACAGTTCCACAGCACACGTTACACTGCAGCAAGTTCAAAGAACTTCTTCAGTTTATTCCTATACGGAAGTAGCATTGTGCTACGAGCTATGGTAGCTGGAGGAGACAGACAGGTATTTTGATTTAGGGAATCAGTTTCTTCTTTTTTTCCTTTGCTGATGAGAGAGAGAAAGCAGAAAGTATTTCTTCCTCACAAAGTCTAGTTCTGCCAATTTTAACAAGGATATAAAAAGAAGACAACCAAACCAGATTCATCCTCTGCTCCTGTCCACTCTGGCTCACAGTGAGATGTGCTGTTATACTAAGAGGCAGAAAACCCCCACACAATGGTATGATGAGGGAGAAGAGTGCATGGAAGGATTTACTTACCAGAAGATAATTTCCTTCAGAGATGTGTTAAAAACTGCCCATAAACCTCAAGGTGGTGCCTATCTTCCTGCTGACTTTCTCATGTTTTGGATGCAGGAGTATAGCAGGGAAATGAACTCTATGTTAAATATTTTCATGGAGAGTTACAAACTCCTGGGAACTGAGCATGTCACTTATTCTTTTCCCCTCGTTCTCCACATCTCACTTCTGAGCTGAAGAGCAAAATGTGAGCCCTCCAGTGGCCAAAATAATGTATTTCCAATTACGTGTTTGATCATAGTGCACCCTTCAAGTGCTACTGCAGCTCAGAGAGGTATTCTCCTATGCACTACAGCCATGGCTATGGTCTGGGAACACAAGTGGCAGGCTGACTTCCAATGAATACATGAAAAGTATTGGAAGGACATGATTGCTCAGAAAGCATAAATAAACATCAAGAGTACTGTAGCAAAAAATTCCACTGCATTTGTAAAATACATTGGGAACAGCCTCTGGGCCTGTGTTCCAGTACAAGAAAAAGAGATTTTCATTGTATTACCAGACAACAGACAAAATTATCTCCTTTAAATGCTCTTCCATGTTTTCCCTCCAAGTACATTGATTATTCAGTATCCAAAATGTGCTTAGTGATCACAGGATATAGGAAAGCATTTGCCTTTATCCAGAAGTATTACTATTCAAATTGGACATTCACAAAGAAGAGGAACGATAGATGATAAATTAACATATATCCCCATGTAGCTGCTCTGTGACAAACCTGTTCCTCTGCCTCTTTCTTGACAAATCACCTTTTCCAGACTCACTCCCAGCACCCATTCAGCAAAAACAAGAGAGCACGAGACACAGGTTTCCTGGTATGGTTTTCAAAGCTCTGACTTTCTGCTCCCAGTGACCAGGCACCATTATTCCAGTGCCAGCACATACCATGGACTTATAAAGATGAGTTTTTAAAGTTGGGGCCCACAGTATGGTGCTATGGCATGGCATTTCATTCACTGCAACTGCACAGTTTGGACAGAAGGGAGCTTTGCACTGAGTGCACTGCTAATCCCAGCAGAAGACATCACAGCCTCTAGTCAGGAAACTGCAAGATTTATTTGTAGTTGCACCTCTGCCACGCACTCAAGAATTTAGAGATAGTTACATGAAAATGAAAACATAGGCTAATTATTATTATTAATGTTACCTTTCAGGGTTAATGGCTGTAAGGTAGACACAAGACTGAAAAGGCTAGATGTTAAAAGATTGTCTTTTGATCTAGAATTATTAGCTCCCAATCCTTTTAAGGTTGTACTTTCGCTAGTTTCCATCGTCTTAACTCATTTTTTCATCAGTGCAATTACAGAGTATTTCAAACTACTTTTCTAAAAACCAATTATATCTGATTAGAAAATGCCCTGATTTATCTCTTTTTTTTTAATGAAAACTCAGAAGGAAAAAAAAAAAAAGAAAGAATAAGTAACACATCTAAAGACATATCTGTTTTTTAAAACATTAAAATGGAGGTAGCCTTTTAATATGTCACCTTACACTTTGACATAATTGAAGCTGGCTGTGTCAGTAACATAGTAGTGGATTTGCATAACAGTGGATTTACAAACACAACTCTACGTTGTGCTATGTGAGAACAGCATTATAGTTATCTCTATCGTTTATTATTATTATTATTATTATTATTATTATTATTATTATCATTAATGTGTTTCCATGGTCAGGGCAGAAACTAAGAGTCAGTGCTTGAGGTTCCTGTGGCTCTGACAATGACTTGCCACATCAGGTAAGACAGGGGCCAGACCATGAACAGGCACTCAACTACCCTGCCTCTTCATTCAAGGACGACATCTCCACGGATGCTTCAGCAACCTCCAGGATGAGGTCCACCAAGCCCAGGGAGATACGTACAGACCTCTGAACAAGGTAAAGAAAGGCATTCAGGAAGGTGATTAATCCATTGTCTTTTCTTTTTACGACCATACTGTTATGACAAAGCTACAGCTGGGACCATATGTCTTCTGTGGTGACAAGCATTTGCTTCCACTACTGACAAAGATCCTTTTTAGCACTTGCATGTTCCCATTCACGTGGCTGTGAACACAGTGAGCATGTTCACACTGCAGTCAACAGCTTAGCATGGGACTATCGAACCATAACACCTGAGTGACCAGGTTCAGAATAGCTGGACCACCCCATCAGACTTACCAATCCAAGGCAGCACTAGTTGAGCCTCATGCTGCTGTAGATGTACTTGGAATCATGAATCAGGACCTGCCGTTCCAGACTGTGAAAAAACATGTTGAAGCACAGACTCTGTCTCAGGGAAATTACAATGTATAAGTAAGAGAAACGAGTGGACCCAGATGCATCACTGCTGTGAAAGATATTAAGAAATGAAACTGAGCAATTGGCTCAGTAAAAGAGCATCATGCAGTATTCGTTTACATATATATATCTTTCACTTAAGAAATCTTAATGGTCTTTGAGGATTTCCCAGTGTATCATGTTAACAGCTGTAACAGAGATTTAAAATACCAGTATGATACTAATGGTATTTTAAATGCAATTTCTTTCTATTCAAGCACTCAAGCTTCTCTGACAATTCTGATTGAGCTCTTGAGGTCTGATGGTACAGAGGGGAGCAGAGAGCATGGAAATTCCACTTCTGGTTAAGAACTTCACAAAATCAGCAATGACAGCTCTGATATCTCTGACATATTTTGCATCACGCTGTTGAGATCAAAACATTTCAATTTTTCCACCTTTTAAATTATATCATAAAAGATGTACAATATATTTGCAAATAGATAGTATGGAATATTATGAATGTAATACACTAAAATAAAACTATGTACAGTAAAATACAAAAGTTAAAACAAAAAAAAGTGATTATTCTCCCCCCACCCAAAAGAACTGAAAAAACTATCATTTTTTCTGAAAAGGTATGTTTGCATACTATGAGAGGGGTTTTTTCTATTTTTTTTATATAATGTTCCTTTGAAATCAACACTACCTTATGAAGCATTTTCACACTGATGAAGCTGAATGCTTTTATAGACAAACGGTCCAATCAGTTTCTCTCCTTTCTAGCTCTATTATCTGAGTCACAATCTATAATTTCAAGCAAGAGAGTGGTAATAAAACACAGAGAATTTGTGGTTTCCATGGGATTTTAAGATACACTTGTGTCTAATACACTGAGCTGAAAAACTACAGGCACAGATGAAGCAACAGATAACTGCATAACTGAGCAGTCCGCAAAGAAAGGGAACAGCAAGGGAGATGCACCTGTCATGGGGAAGGCTTTGCACCATTAGGCATTATGCTTTCATTTCATTTTCTATGAGCTGTTCTTATTGTGAATGCAATAATTTAAATAAATTATGTTATTGCACAGCGTGGACTTAAAGAGTGATCGTGAATCTTTAGCATGAGAGAACAGACAGAAAGGGTTGTGTTGTTTTTAAAAAGAAACCAAGTGCCTGCAATTAAAATGTATGTAATTTTCACTTTCAGATTGTTAAAATTAGGAAATGAAACATCAACATGTAGAGTTTCTCTGCAGCATGCCATTTAAACCTGGTGTCCAGCTTCCCAAAATGCAGGCTGCTTGCACATTCTGCAGCCTTGTCCAGCTGCTTAGTAGGCAAGAGATGCCACAGCCTACAACAGTGACTGGAAGTACAGCTTCAGATTTTGGCCATCCAGCAGCACAGTCCCATAAAAGGACAAGCTGGTGATGTCAGCAAGGACTCTCTGCAGCTCCCTGACAGGAGGTTGTAGTGAGGTAGAGGTCAGCCTCTTTTCCCAGGTAACAGAGGTAGGATGAGATTCAATGGCCTCACTTTGCACCATGGAAGGTTCAGGTTCACTATTAGTCAGCATTTCCTCTACAAAAGTGTGATAGGCACTGGAACAGGTTGCCCAGAGTGATGGTGCAGTCGCTGTTCCTAGAGATGCTCAAGAACCATGGAGATGTGGCACTGAGGGATGTGTTTAATGGGCATGGTGGGGATGGGTTGGCAGTTGTACTGGATGATCTTATGGTCTTTTCCAACCTTAATGATTCTGTGATCCTATGGTTCTGTGACTGGAGAATTAAGTTTCAAGATCCTGCCTTCTAACAACCTGAGAAAAAAAGAAGCAAATTAATGAGGGTTTTTGGAGTGGAACTTAAAACAACAGCAACAACAAAATCTAAGGAAGTGATTTACTGTTCAAGTGATACTGTCCTTTGCCTTGAGCTAATCCTAATGACATTTGAGTGTCCGCCTGTTCAGTGAATCCTAAAACAAAACTTCTGAAAGGTCCTGGCCTTCACATAGCCATTCTTCATAAGTAATGGTGTAGTTTATCACTGCATTCCAACCAAATTTTACCATGGACAATTTTATCCTGCTAAATATCACAAGCAGCTACTTTCTGGCTTAGTTTTCTGCCCATTATTGCTGTCTCACTTCTAAAACAACTGCATTTCAGCAGACTCAGGTTGATCTCAAAATTTACACACAGCCTAAGTGCAGCCATGTTCAAAAGAAGAGCACATTTTCAGGAAGCCAGTTGCAGTCATGCACGTTATCTCTGGAAGACACTGAAAAGATTTTACCTTCATGAATTGTGAGTTGTGCTATTGAAGAGCAGGCAAAAAAGAAAAAGAAAAAAAAAAAAAAAAGGAAGAAAGGAAAAATATCAAAGTGGGAAAGAGATTATGGCTGGAACCTTAATGCATTTAATTTGGAATTATACTAAATCCAAACAGAATTATTTCATTATTACCAGCTTTTATTGGAATATTCTCTTATATTCTCTTGGTAACAGACTAATTTTAATGAAATTGCATATTAGAATTCAGACTAGGAAGAAAATGCAGATTCTCTTGAATATATATATTCACCAATAATTGTCACCTAGTGAAGAAAAAGGAGAAAAAAAAAAAAAAAGAAAAAAAAAAAAAGAAGATATAATTAAACTAGAATGTAATGAGTTTTGTAACTTCAGTGATTTTTGAAAGAGTGTGACACATTTGGTACGCCTATAGGGACTGAAGGAGAAATGACTTTGTGTTGCAACTCTCGCAGCCCATCAAGATTTAAGCCAAACACGAGTTGCCAATCATATTGCATACAGCGCTGTGAAAGATCAGCCACAAACACTGCACTTTCCTCCTGAAGCATCTCAATACTCAAGACTGGGAGCATGCAATGTATATGAAATCTATACCTCACACTGTTTCTTAAAGAACTGGAGGAGTGATGAGGGAGTGGATGAAAGAGCAGTTGGCACAATTATCCTGAGTGCCATGCAAATGTGCTATCAGGAAACACTCAGCAGTGCTGCTGAGTCTCACTGCAGGCACAACTGTGCCTCTTACAAAACCTTGTATTATGGGGCCGAAGACTGGATTGCTTTAATAGCTTATTTTTCCCCCTCCTTGCTTTCATCTTCTAACTGAAACTGTTGCCTTATACAGGGTGCTTATTCCCTTCTAGTTCTGCTAAAAAGAGTATACCTCGCATTCTCGGGAAATCACCAGAATGCTTTCCAGGTGAAGGAGAGGTTCCCAGGCTTTTATGTTTCCTTCACTCAGTCAGATACAGAGGTGGCCAGAAAAGAAGGTAAGCTCCCTGTGAACAATTGAAAACTATCTTATTGATATGGACATGGTTTAGTGGGTGTGGTGCTGATGGGCTGATGGTTGGACTAGCTGACCTTAGCAGTTTTTTCCAACCTTTAATATCCTATGATTCAATGGATACACTGTTGAGATAAAGCCTCACTTTGCTGTGTGGGTTCTCCATATCTTTCCTCAAGCTCAGTTTGCCATAGCCGTGCTTTCATTTGTATCCATGATGTGGTTCTGAAGCAAATATCCAAATTTTCTCAGCATGTCGTTCACACAAAGAGCAGTTTTGGTGTAGGCAGGATAGAAACTTGCAGAAGAAGCCAAACCAGAACTCTTCAAATTTTTCAGACTGGAAGAGGGGAGATTAGATTGGATATAAGGAAATTTTATTGTAAGTTTAGTGAAGCACTGGAACATGTCCCCAAGAGATGTAGTAGAAGCTCTGTCCCTGGACACACTCATGGTCAAGCTGGACAGGGCTCTGAGCACCCGATCTAGCTGTAGGTGTTCCTGTTCATTGCAGGAGAGATGAACTAGATGATCTTTAAGGGTTTCTTCCAACTCAAATGATTCTATAGTTCTATGATTCTATGATTCAGGTGCAGATTAGATGTTTCCTCACTCTATCCATCAGGGATAGTCTGAATAGTCTTGACAGTCTGAACCCCCCACAGGTCCTTCAAGTAAGATCACATCAAATGCGTCGTGGATCCAGTTCAAAAAACTAAAACTTCTCTGTGTAAACCCACTGACCTGGATTTACTGTAGATGAAGCAAGCAGAGGATAAGTCAATGAATGAAAAGGAAGAACTTGCAAACCAAAGAGGGAATCAAATCATCTCACAGTCATCTAAGCCAATTATATTTCTAAAGAAGAATCAATACAGAAAATAAAAATTACGCTTGCTAGCTGAAACCTGAGCTATGGAATAAAGAAAGAGGGACTTCTCAAAAACATAATTAGAATAACATGTTCTCCTCTGTTTTATATCTGCCCCAATTTTCTCTTATATTATTTCTGTCTTTCCGGCTTCTTCTTACAGTGGCCTGAGAGTCCTGCTGTATTATTGTTTCACCCTACTAATTCCAGGTTTTATTTATAATGGGTTATTTAAATGATTTTTTTTTTAGCCTCTTCCAGATGAAAGCAACACAGTGTGATAAAAACCATCCAGAAAAACAACAGGTGATGTTCTACCAACAAGCTCTTAATTTTGTCCTGCTGCGTCTATGTAGCACCTTCTCCCCATTTATGATTAAGGGCCTTTGCAGGTAGCTGTTGGAAGCTACAGTCATCAAGAACACAAGTGGAGAATGTCACTGTGGGAATGGTAAACCTGCAGTGTTAACATTTGGAGGTATTGAGTCCTTTAGGGTAGGTTACTGTTTACCTGAAAGTGCTTACTGGATTACCCTCCAGAGAACGTTAACATCACAGGTCCCAAAGATGCATGGCAAATGCATGGTGACAGACAGTCCCATGTGTTTAGGGCTTCACTGAATCAGGGATCATTTTGGGATTGTTTAGTCTGGAGAAGAGGAGGGTCAGGAGAGACCTTATCACTCTCCACAACTACCTGAAAGAAGGTTGTGATGATGCAGGAGTCAGCCTTTTCTCCCAGGTAACAGCAGTAGGATGACAGGGATAGGCCTCAAGTTGCAGCAGGGGAGGTTCGGACTGAATAGATGGAAAAAAATTCTTCAGAAGAGTGGTGATGCACTGGCAGAGGCTGCCCAGGGAGGTGGAGCAGTCACCGTCCCTGGAGGTATTCAAGATCCATAAAGATGTAGCACTGAGGGACTGATGAGTGGGCATGGTGGGGGTGGGCTGACAATTGGACTAAATTATTTTAGGGACCTTTTCCAAACTTGATGATTCTGTGATTACATGACTTTATGATTTCTGATATATGTAACTTCAAAAGCTGTGACTGAATACGAGAAACCTCTGTTGTTTTATTGTCTGTGAGGTCAGCTTAAATGATCCTTCTGATTTTAGAGAAATCTGATTGAACATAGAGGAGGCATCAAATGGAAACTTAAACTTTCCAGAAGAAAAAAAAAAAAAGCCTTAGAAGGAATAGCATTGAATCAGAAATTTATCTGAGTATATTGACTTTGAGTATATGGCTTTAAGTGAAAGAAAGTGAATTTAAAAATCCAGTTATCATCCTCTTTTCTCCCAAAGAAAGAAAAGTTCAGAAAGAAAAAAAATACTTTTTAAACATCTGCTTAGATGTTTAGGATCAAAACCTTCCCTGTGTTTTACACAGATGAATCAAAAGGGAAAAAAAAGAAAGCACTGAAATTATTAGAAAGAAGAAAAACACTCAGAGCTCTTCCTCCCCATTCCATCAAACACAGGGAAAAAGGAGACAGGTGTCTATCTGCTCTATTTGTACATATTGCAACATGACTAAATACAGGAGTGCTGCTGGCAAGATGACATCTAGGCAAATTGCCCAACAGATGGTACAACCTATTAGTGAAGAAACTTTGTAAAGGATAACAAACTAGGAAGTGCAGACCTTTTCATATTTCAAGGCAGGTGCTCTGCAGGGAGGTTGAACCCACTGAAATGTGTGAGTTACTTCTCACTTCTCAGCTCTATCTCAAATTATGAAAAGTGCTTACCTCTGTGTTCCAGGGGTGCTTCAAATGTTATGCTCAGGGTTTCAGGCATATCTGAGGTAAAAGAAACATAAGACAACACACCTGTGATGTAGGTGATTAGGGAAAAGACAGCTGAGGATTTGTTGCTCTTCTCTTATTGTTGCTTTCTTCAATGCAATGGGATAATTCCATTTCCCTTTCTCATGGAAAAAATGATGAGAGAAATCTAAGATCTGGATGGTGTTCAGCTGTAAACCTTATAAGACAGAAAAATTCCTCTGAGATCAGTGAAATGGTGTTGATTTCTGCCAGTTGAAACCCCTTTCCACTCAAAGATGAATGATTTTCTGAAAAAGTTGGATTTTTCAATATTCTTTTCATGGAACTGGCTGGGTTATCCTCGCAAGAGCTATGAGGCTGTGAGCCTCTAATTACTCTCATTCATTTTATACTGTAACTATAGGTGCAAAGAAATCTTGGTAGTAGTTTGCTCACAGTTTTTTTCTTCTCTAGCCTTTATATATAAAGCAGAGCCAAAAAAAAAAAAAAAAAATCATTTCTTTGTAAAAATGAATATTTACACTCTAAAAGCAGTGGAAGAACCTGCCAACCCTGAGTACGTTCGTACTGCGGCCAGCCAAACCTAACAATGCACAAACAAAAAGCACTGAACACAAGAAACACGGCTCAAGCCTATGTGATATAATACAAGCAACAGCGGTCTGGCACAAAGTGTTTTATTGCTGTTGGCTAAAGGTTCTTTGAGTCTGCATACTCCTTTCTCCAAAAGAAAAAAAAAAAAAAAAAAAAAAAGCACAAAAAACAAAAATGCTGTGGATGAGAAATCATTGTTGCTTTGTTTGTTCTCTGGTTATACACTCAGAAAGCCAGAGATTGCTCCGCTATTGATTCAAGCAGCCCATTCTCAAATCTTTTCCTTAGGAGAGCACTCATTACTCACCTAACTATTCTTGCTGCAGCATCCAACTAGGACAAAGCAGAAGTAAATTTTAAAAGTCTATGTATCCCAGCTTTTATTCCGCTGACTTCAGTGGTACCTCTTGTGAGGTTGACCTATGATTTGTACGTGTTTAATTTAAGGTGAGATATATAAATTGTGTAAACTCTGATTTTATACGTATTTATAAAATATGTGTGTAATGAACGTCTGCCAGCAAACTTGAGTTAGCCAGCACGAATGGCTCTGACTCTCCTCTCACTCTCTGAAGTTTACAGCAGTTGCTCCACTGGGCTCATCTCCGGTGCCTCACCTAAGTGCTGCTAAAGCATCTCCAGATGAAACTCTAGCCTTTTGCTTTCTGTGCACAGAGCTGAGAGCAAGAAGGACAAAGCCCCCAGATTGCTGTACATGGGCTGAATGAAGTGGTCCTACAGTTGCTTTACTGTCTTGGGCAATTAAAGCTATTTACTCATTTGTCTGAAATGCACCTGGTTTTCTCTCAGTGGCAAAAAGAATTTGTCAAATTCCAGAAGCAGTTTTTACATGCATTTATATCCTGCTTTAATGCACTCAGAGCTTCAGGAAGAGGCTGAGATATGTCTTGTAACAATTTATGCTGGGTTTTAGCTTCCATTTACATTTGAATATTTACTTCTAAATTACCAGAACGTTAAGTAAGGTGAGCACACAGCTCAGCACGTATGGCAGCCATAGAAACCTGTGGAGAAACTTCCACTACACTTAACAAGTTGTGGATCTGCCATTCTATCCAAGCTGAAAAGAAACAACTTGGTAATTATGCTCATATATGATTTGCTGTAAAAAAAAAAAAAAAAAAAAAAAAAGTCTCTGGCCTCACAGTGTGTGGATTTGAGGATACAGTTATGACCTCGTAAGACTGACATGATAGCTTAAGGTTGTCATTAGAATACATGAGATAATCCTTTTTTTAACCCTTTTTTTTACATCAGTCACATTTTGCATTACAGAATTACACAGAATTACAGAATCATAGAGGTTCAAAGGAACTTGTGGAGACCAAGTCCACTTCTTGACTCAAGTAGGCTCCCTACAGCAGGTCAGACAGGTGGGCATCCAGATGAGTCTTGAAAATCTCCATAGAAAGAGACTCCAAAACTTCTCTGGACAGCCTGTGCCAGTGCTCTGTCACATTCACAATAAATAAGTTGTTCCTTGTGTTTGTATGGAACTTCCCGTGTTCCAGTTTGTGCCCACTGCCCTTTGTCCTGCTGCCGCACAGCACTGAAAAGTACACAGCCCCATTCATTTGACTCCTGCGATTTAGATATTTATAAACCTCTCAGTCTTCTACAGGCTGAAGAGTCCCTGGACTCCCAGCCTTTTTTTCCTATGAGATAGGTTCCAGGTCCTTACTCGTCTTTGTCATCCTCCACTGGACTCTTTCTAGAAGATCCCTGCCTTTTTTGAACTGGGGAGCCCAGAACTGGACACAGTATTCCACATATGACATCACCAGGGCAGAGTAGAGAGGGAGGATCACCACCCTCAACCTGCTGGCCACTCTCTTGTTGATGCATCCCAGGATACCATCAGCTTTCTCAGCCACAAGGGCACACTGCTGGCTCAGTGGCCAACCTGTTGTCCCTATCCCTATCAGAGCTACTCTCCAACAGGTCAGCTCCTAACCTGGATTGATGCATGCAGTTATTCCTTTCCAGGTGTAGGACTCTACAATTGCTCATTCAGGTAGTGTTTACATAGAATCATGTTTTACTTGTGGGAACGTATGTTTTGCTATGCTGAGCTGAGGTCTCGATCCCAGGGATTGGCCCACCCTTCTCTACCTGCCCCCACATCTGGATGTCCAGTTTCCAAGCACCAACTGCAAGAGTAAACAGAAGGATGTTTTGTATCCAGGTCGTTTTCTAACAAGAAGTAAAGATTTGCTGGCCACATGTGGTCGAACCACATTTTGGCATAACTTATCCTAAAAGGAAAACTAGCAAAGGAAACAAATTTTGCTGTCTCTGGTAGCATTCACTTATTCTTCTGGTTTGGCTAAACTTTTCAAGGATCCATGTCATCCATGTCCCATGCAAGTTGTACCACCTGATGTGGGTTTGCATTAAGGCTCACCTGAAGGGTGTCTGACTCTGTCAGATTCCTGCTCTTTCACAAATGCAGTTTTAGAATGTAAAAGAGCATTAGTGAAGAGCTCAGACAGTAAGAGAACAATGCCTTTAATGTGTGCTGAGCAAAGCACAGATTCTGCTTTCATTTCCTCATTGTGCTCACAGCCTCTCAGAGCAATGCATTGGCAATCCAAGATTTTCCAGGTAAATGCTCCAGTTCCTATCCTCACATTTGGCAGAGTTCAAAGAATTTATATATGTAATGCAGCTTATTCTCTATATTAGAAAAGCAGTTAATAAGGCCCATAAATCAAGAAAAACATCAATAATGAGGAATAAATAAAATAAAATAAAATAAAATAAAATAAAATAAAATAAAATAAAATAAATAAAGCTAGAACACAACCAGCAAGAACTATGACTTATGAAATAAGAGTATGGATCGTTGCTAGCAAGAGCAGTTTGCAAGACACCCAAAGAGAAGTTAATCCAGGACTGTGGCTGACATTTTGTGTCAGTTCTGACAGCAGTAACAATTATTCCTCTAGATGTTGACAGTGAAGACGAGTGGCTAGAAAAGAGACATTTTCTAGACTCAGTTCAGAAAGCACTGCTACTTAAGTCAGTTGAGACAAGTGTCTTGGACTTCATTCTGTGAGTTAAATGTGAGTTACAATAAGCATTTGACAAATTCAATCTCACTTTTTTCTTCCTGACACCTAACAGTTAAAGGTAATCTTTGCAAGCCATCTGGCCAAATCATAATCCACTTTTGGTTTTTTTTGACAGATCAATGAGTGAACATTCCACAACAAGAGGTTTACAAACTAATGAACATGCTCAAAGGCATGTTTTTTAATTTACTTGGAACAAAGCTCAAAAAATATGTAAGACTGAAACAACTTATTCCCATGGAACTCTACATCCATAGATTGTTAAATGCCTTTATTTTTATTCCTGAATTTTTTTAACTGAACCTTCAAATGCATGAAAAAGAAGCCCAAACACTCACAGGAAAATGCAAAAACTGTTCTCAAATTTCAGTCAGTTGCATTCTCTAATTAATACACTTTAGAACCTTTTTTTGCCAATCACTCTCCTTTTCCTAGATGGTTTCTGTGGCCAAAATACTATTTATAAAGCACATTAATCATATACAGAGACAGGACATTAGCCCTAAGACCTAAAGCCAAGGTTGTGCCTTTTACATGACAAACACATGGTAGCTTCTTTTAGACATGACATAAAACCAAGACCCTGCCATTTACCATCAGTAAAGAAGCACAGCTTGGCAGTGAAGGGATGGCTGCAGTTGGCATCCCATTAATTGTAAACTGGATGATTACATTCTGCTTCCATGTGATAGACTGTCCCTCTAGGTACATTCCCCTTCATACATTGTTCTCTTCAGTGACAATACTGTCAATTATAGGAGTAGGTTCCCAGTTGCACTGACTGTTCAATATATCAGGCTTTCCGGGTTCAATTCTGAAGAGACAGTTTGGGATAAAAGTGAGCAAGGAAGAAGTTTATCAGCACATTTAACTGTGTGGATAGGCAAGCAGAACAAGTAGTTTAAGCAGTGCTGACACTATGCATAGTCCTCTATGTTCAGCCCTAAAAGCAAATGTAATGCCCCCAAGGACACCAGTTCTTAATGATTTTCTCTAAAATCAAGTGGTTCTGCTGATTAAGACTGTGTCTATGCTTTACTTCTCTATTATTTGGTTCATTGTGTATGGCACACATAAATAGTGTAGTCATAGGACCGTTCAAATAATCTGCCTGTTGTGGCAGTGTGTGACACGCAGTAACTCTTCTGTAACACAAAGCCACATTTTTTCTGTGTAAACATGGGACATTAAAGATATATCCCAGTTTTAGTTTCATAAAAAATTAGAAAAATGATGTGAGTGTTCTGACTCAGAAAGAGGAAGGCTCTCCATGATCTGATGACAAAGGTATATATCGAATTCCGGATGGCCCAGGAATTCAAAGGTGGCGACATCTTCCCATTCAGGGGTTGTAGTAAGATATCCTCACAAGTTTAATCATCTGTATTCGTCAATGCACTGCTGAGATTTCCAGGAGAGAAGTAAAATGGTTTGGGCTGCTTCATCCACTCTTTCAACAGCTGACTTCCATCTCACTTTCTACATCTTTGAGCAGCTCGACAATGTGATGTTTCATAGGGCTCAGGAGCCATTGCTTGGGGCAACAAGTCAAAAGCTTAATTTAGCTGAAGCCATTGCAGTATTGGTTAAAATAAGAGTACAGAACTTTACAACCACTGTGACGAGGAACTGTGAAAGCTAAAGTTAAACTGCAGAAATGAATAAACACTTCAAATTAAGAGATCATTTCTCAAGTTCTGTCTAAAAAGCTTTGTTTTCATAGCTGCATTATTGCCTTACTCTCATGAGGTGGCAGAGTTCCAGTGGCTTTAGAAATTTATTAAAGTTAGCAGTAGATACATGGCAGGAGAGACACACAAGACCAATATTGTAATGAAAGATTGTTACAGCAAAGGTGTCAGCATCATAATATGTCCATGCAGACATCTATGCAGGCACAAATGCATCTACATGTTTCTAACTGGTTCCACTAAAGCAGTCAAGTACTTCCTGAGTAAAATTAGCCTTATATATTGCATAGAGGTTTGGGATGTATCAGGCTGGAAGGACTTCAGAGGAAAGGGACACATGGGGAAAACCAGAGGAAAAAAATATGAGGATTATTTAACAATGCAAGGAGTTTGAAACAGCATCTTAATATTAACTTAGGAATTGCCACCAAGCTATTTTTACTGCAAAGGTGAGATGTCGAATATCATTGCTATAAAACATATGAATTTTAAATAGGGTGGAAAATTAACAGCTCATTTAATGTATAATAATACTAAAAGAAGCAGTTACTCATCTCCTCTGGGACTGTATCATTGAGCGAAGTTATTGCCTAGTACCTGCAATGGAACCTAATGTAAAAGATCTGTCCTCTGCCAGGTATTTTATGATCAGGAACAGCTACACTGGGACTTCCAACAGAGAATCAATTGACGTGAGCGTGCAGAAGGATATTTATTTTCAAAAAGGGGCAGATAAACTGAGTCTATTCTTTCTGTACCCATCGTTCATCTTTAATGACTGATCCTCCTTTAACCTGGGCATCTAGGGGCTTATGGAGAGTCAAGTAACCGCTGTAACACACAGAGCACATTGAGCCTTGTTTAAAATAAAAGCAAACTTATGAAAGTATATTTAATCATTATCAGCAAACCTTTTGTGAATGAGCAAATGCTACTGGGTTGCATCTAGTTAGGAAATCGCATCATCATGTTATTCATAGGAGTCTGAAAATATGAATAACTCTCGTCAGTGATCCTAATTATTCCCACAGGAACTAAAGGTCAGTTACTGAGTGGAAACTGGTGATAAAAGAAGCATTCGTTTCTGGCAGAACATACTTCAGCAGCAGTCAGCAGATAATAGACAACTACTTACACCACTGCAATACATCAGTATAAATATGATTTTTTTTTTTTTTTTTTTTTTTTTTTTTTTTTTTTTTTTGAGATAAATAATGAGTATCTTTGATTTTTATTGGGGTTTCATCGTTACGCTTCTCGGAGTGTTTTACTCTTTCTTCTAGTAAACTTAAAAATTACGAATCTGGACCAATGACCTCTGAGGATTTTTTGCTATGGTCACCAAATTAGTCTCTACTGCAGGAGTTAATAAATAAAGCAGTGATATATCTGTATCTCTGGAGAGGAATGCTGAACTCTGACCAGAAGTGCTTACAGCAGTGTTTTCCAGTAGCAAGAGAGGAAAAATTAAATGATAATCTTGCATTTAAATTTTCAATTGTGTATATTTAAAGTAGGAGAAATATTAAAAGAGCAGCTGGAATGTACCCCTGGTAACTATATTTACATGGAATGGACTAAAGGACTTCTCCGGTTGCAAAGACTGATAACCTATTGCCCTCCATGAGAAAACACTGCAGTCTTCTTAATACCATGTCAAAGCTTCAGATTTCTATTAACTTGGGTTTGGGGATCAGTTCTTATCACAGCTAAGTAAGCAAATATCATTTACCCCTTGGCTGTTTTTCATATGAAGATTTAGTGGTTGAAGCACTGAAATCCATAGATGTTATGCAATGCTGGATTGTGAAATCAAGCCTGAGATTATTTCATTATTGAGGTTTTCGTCCTGTGCCAATGATTAAACTGGCTGGTTAACACAGAAAACAGAAATTGTTATTGTAATATTTCACATGGGCTGTTCTGAATTTATCTATTTATTCAGTCATTCATTCATCCGTTTTACATCTAGATTCTTCTAAAATTTTCTATTTATCTTGATTTTATAGAACAGATTTCAAGAAATGTATAGGAGACTCACAGAAAAATTAAACTTACACAGAAGAAAAAGCAGGAAGGCTCTTCTTATAATGCTGAGGCACTTCAGAAATGAAATTTTTATGTAAACTCATAGAGCTGAACTGTTAGACACTCCAAAAAGTTCACTATGTTCCGTAAACTGACTATCTAGACACTTCAGGCCAACTGGAACCCAAAGCCCATGAATCTTTGGCTCCAAATCCCTTTGACAGTTAAATATACTGGATATGATCAGATCTCACCCAATCTTTTTTACTTTACATCAATACTGCAAGCCAGGTGAGTGTGCAGCATTTGGAAACTGGAAATTTCAAAGTCTCAGGAGGGAAATCAGCTGGATTATGCAAACTATGAAAAGGCTATACCAGACCAAACACAAGCATTGGGTTCTTCCTAAATATCACTTCTAACTTCCCAAATACACATTTTCCTCTCTCTTTTTTTTTAAAAAAAAAACCAAAACTTTTTCAATCTAAGATAGTTTCTCAGTCTGCTGAGTGTTCTCCTCATAGGCTCTTCCAGTAAAAACAGTCAGCTGAATACTGTTGACTTTAGGTTTTGACACAGCTGCCAAGTGTTCTGAAGCCTGTAAAGCTGTTAAGTTCAACACAATAATCATACCATTGCTGACTACCCATCAAATTAAAGCAGAATGTTTTCACTAAAATGAGTATATGAGCCATTATAAAAAGTCTAGATTTAGATCTTTTTCTTCTACATCTAGTGTTAAGATGACAAAGTGTCAAACAGTGTTGCATAAGCAATTGGTTGAAAAGCTGCAGACAGAGGGTGGTCATCAATGGCTCTGTGTCCAGGTGGAGGCCGGTAACGAGTGGCATCCCCCACCGGTCTTGGGACCGGTGCTCTTCAACATCGTTATCAATGACATTGATGATGGAATCGAGTGCACCCTCAGCAAGTTTGCTGCCGACACCAAGCTGAGTGGTATGGTTGACACGGTAGAAAGAAGGGATGCCATTCAGAGGGACCTCAACAGATTTGAATGGTGGGCCTGGGTGAACCTGATGAAGTTCAACACAGCAAAGTGCAAGGTTTTGTACTTGGGCCAGAGAAATCCCAGGCATCCATACAGACTGGAAGGAATGGTCCTTGAGAGCAGTCCTGCAGAGAAGGACCTAGGGGTCCTGATAGATGAAAAACTTAACATGAGCCAGCAGTGTGCTCTTGTAGTTCAGAAAGCAAATGGTATCCTGGGCTCCATCAGAAGAGGGGTGACCAGCAGGGACGGGGAGGTGATTGTCCCCCTCTATTCTGCTCTTGTGAGGCCCCATCTGGAGTACTGTGTCCAGGTTTGGAGCCACCAGTACAAGAAAGACAGGGAGCTGTTGGAGAGGGTCCAGAAGAGAGCCATGAAGATGATCAGAGGACTGGAGCACCTCCCCTATGAAGACAGGCAGAAAAAGCTGGGATTATTCAGCCTGGAGAAAAGAAGGCTGCAGAGTGATCTCATTGCAGCCTTTCAGTACCTAAAGGAAGCCTACAAACAGGAGGATAGTCAACTCTTTGAAAGGGTAATAACTGCAGGACAAGGGGAAATGGTTTTAAGTTGAGGGAGGGAAAATTTAAGCTGAATGTGAGGAGGAAGTTCTTTACTATGAGAGTGGTGAGGTGCTGGAACAGGCTGCCCAGAGAGGTTGTGGATGCCCCATTCACCCCTAGAGGTGTTAAAGGCCAGATTGGATGGGGGCTGGGCAACCTAGTCTAGTATCAAATGTGGAGGTTTGTGGCCCTGTATGTGGCAGGGGGGTTGGAGATTCATGAGGTCCCTTCCAACCCTGGCCATTCTGTGATTCTGTGATCAAAATATCATTTGTATTTCAAAAAAAATCATGTAGTATTTGTGGTCACATATGCATCCCACAGAGAATATAGCATTTGAAGAGCATAAATGTTGATGATTCTTGCAAGAGCAGAATCTTGCTTGACCTGAACACACTATAAGAATATATAGCACACAGTCTGAAGAGTCTTTTACATGGAACAGGAAATAGAGAAGCAGATCCCAGAAGGATTTTGTGATGAGCTGGCTGGGGTGATCTAATACCAGTCCCTGCATACAACAACTTATGTTGTTGCTGATAAGCCTGTAATCACTCTCAATTTTGACTCATAATCTCTTTCCTTTCCACATACTGGGTCTCGAGAAACAAGTCCTGTGGCGACACGGCACCCCGGAAAGAATTGAGTCAGATAATGGGACTCATTTCAAAAATTCTCTTGTAAATACTTGGGCCAAAGATCATGGCATCGAGTGGATTTACCACATTCCCTATCATGCACCAGCCTCTGGTAAAATTGAACGATACAATGGATTGTTAAAAACAATGCTAAAAGCACTGGGTGGCGGAACATTTAAGCACTGGGAGAAGCATTTGGCAGAAGCCACCTGGTTAGTCAATACCAGAGGATCTATCAATCGTGATGGTCCTAACCAATCCAGTTCCCTACATACCATAGAGGGAGATAAAGTCCCTGTTGTACATGTAAAGAACATGTTAGGAAAGGCAGTTTGGGTTCTTTCAGCTTCTGGAAAGGGCAAACCTCTCCATGGCACAGTTTTTGCCCAGGGACCAGGATCCACTTGGTGGGTAATGCAGAAGAATGGGGATGTCCAGTGTGTACCACAAGGAAACTTGATGCCTGGGGAGTGCAGTTAGTAATTCTATGTATATGCATATAGCCATGTGTGTGTAATGCATTGTAATCATTTTTTGTTTGTTTGTATATATGTATATAAATTTTAAGCATGATGTAATTATGTAGAATAAGAGGTGGAATGTCATGGTTCTATGGGGTTTTTTTTGTTTGTTTTTGGGTTTCAGTATTCCACATCAAAACATCATGTAGTGTACAGGGCATTAAAGTGTCACTGCCCAATCCCAAGTACCTATCCCTGTACATTACAGAAGTCACGGGATCTGGCCCTTCTGGGTGGGGGGGGCGCTCTCTTGCTGCCTGGCAGTGGGTGCTGGAGGTGCTTTCCTGGCCGTTCCAAGCTTTTCAGGTTTGACTCGGTCCCGGGAACTCTCTCTCTCATCTTGTCTGATTTATTAATCCCAATTTCAATTAAATTGTATCTATTGTGTTATCTTGTATTCCAATATTATAGTAAAATAAGTTTTCCTCCATAGATTGTTGCCGCTGCTCTTTTCCTCCCTTCCTTCCTTCCCATTTTTG
Organism: Lagopus leucura; assembly: GCF_019238085.1. NCBI lineage: Eukaryota > Metazoa > Chordata > Aves > Galliformes > Phasianidae > Lagopus > Lagopus leucura. Next base: position 7,028,771 of record NW_024962254.1, read on the forward strand.
TGGGACTGGGGTGGGGGGGGAGGGCAGAGGCCTGTCGCCCCTGTCACGGACATAGATTGATCTGGTCAACTCCGTGACAGATTTTTGGCACCCAACGTGGGCTCTCTAGTTGACGAGGAGACTCCTTCTCCTGAATGTACTCCAACGCATTCATAATAAGGAGTCTCCTCGTCAACTAGAGAGCCAGGGAGTGATCAGCAAAACTCACTCGCCTT
>NW_024962254.1:7031072-7111369 GCF_019238085.1 Lagopus leucura
AGGGCAGAGGCCTGTCGCCCCTGTCACGGACATAGATTGATCTGGTCAACTCCGTGACACCACACCACACAGCAACACTCCTTTCACCTATCTTGACATCACACTGATTTTAACACAGGAAAAATAATAACAACAGAAATAATAATATCAATAAAGAACCAAACAGTTTATGACATTCTCCTAATAGCTTTTATTTACACTCAAACAGACCAAATTCATCCCTCACGACAAACCCATGTCCTTACTTAGGCTTTTTTTACCTTTCTATAACACAGTTTGGAACCTCCTTCTTTCCTGATAACACAATTGCTTTCCCATGCTGTGAGCTGCATCATACCCTTCAACAAGTATTTCAACCTCTCCTTGGTCCTGTGAAGATAGCTCTACATCTTTGTCCATCTTTGCCCACAGTTAGGCCAATCCTTTGTTGTAGGCTGCTCCCTGATTGCATATTTTAGCATGTTGGGGTTTTGTCTTAGGCAAATGGCAAACATGGTCATATTACCAGGGTAGATGTGCTCTTTGTGTCTGTGATTGTTCTGAATTGGCAGATAAATGCAGATATTTCAAGGACTGGACTCTAGGTTATTCTATTGAAAATGGGAGGCGTTTTATCATTTGCAATTTGAAAAACATTACTGAATATTTTTTTCTTTTTCTCCATCTCTAGTGGTACTGAAAGCAGTTTGTCAGGAAATGATTCAGATGCAGTGCAGCCACATGAATTCAGGGACATTTAATTGGCATTTTCAGCCTGAGATGGAGTGGCTTTGCAAGCGTATGTATGCCAAGCTACCTCTTTGTATATTGAACACCATAGTTCCTGCATGCAAATGCAATACTGCCAATGGCTCTGACAACTCAGACGAGTCCCTGATGAAACAGTTTATACTACTTGTGTGAAGCAGACTGGCCAGGATATCCTATGAGAGCCAAGTTGCAAGCAACTGCATGAGCTGCTGATGAGCTGTATATTACTATCTCGCCGTAACAAATGACAGCCTGCATCTGCTTTCACTGTGAAAACTCTTAATGAGCAAGAAATTCATCAAGAAATGATAATTCTATCCAGAACATGCCCTTTGATGTTACTATGGAAGTTGGAGGAGTTCAGAACTTCTGATGAAACTCACTTCTGAGGTGTTGGAGGGGTTAGCAGCAAAGGACACAGTTTTCTCTGAGCTTCTCCCATCACAGCCCTTATTTGATTATGGACATTGCAAACAGTTTTAGCACACTTAAAACTATATTGTCCTGCAAAGGCCAACTCCTACAAACCAGGATGGGCTCTTGGCTCCATGCAGCTACATCAGCTGGATTCTTACTTTCTTTATTGGAGAACCTGAATGACAAAACTTACTAGGATGCAGAAGAAAGGGTCCATAGAGGTGGTCTGAGGGAAAAGAAATGAAAATTAGGACAATATGCCAAACTTTTATTAGCAGAGAGAAACAAGCTTGCTGGTCATAAGAACTGCCGCTGGAAGCCATAGAGAAAATTAGGGGTAAAGCTCTGTGCTTTTCTTTAAAATTGAAAGTAATGCTTAACATAACCTGCAGCATAATCTCCTTTATTGCTGCAATAAAAGGACAGAATTTGTGTACATATAATAAACACACATGGAAATAGGCAGGAAAAATAAACATGAATTAATAATTGCATGATACAATATGCATGACAGAGTACTTGGAGGCTCATTTATAATGCAACATGTGCAAAATTGAGCCGTAGCAAAATTCAAATAAAATGAACCTTGAGTAGTCACACAATATTAACTGATATGATTAAACAAACGTGATAAAATAAACACATGCATTCAGCCACCACGGAATTCAGAACATCTGTTTCAGGTCCAGAAATCGTGATTTCACATCATTATCTCTTTAGGAGATGCTTATGTTGAATCATTGGTAAGATGATCTCTTTAGTAAGTATCTTTATGTTGTCCTGGAAGAGTTAGTGGTTGTAAATCACTGTTACAAAAACGTTTCTTCTTTTTCATCACTGATACAAATCATCTATGTTTTTTCCCATTGACTTAAGAAGCATTTGTCACTGCTAAAATTGTCTCAAAAAGTTATCTGCTGCATATGTATTAACTGAAAGCCTGAAAGAAACAAGAGAAAACACAAGAACCAGATCTAAACATCTTTTATTATAAGTATTCCCTTTAGAAAATTCCTACAAGCATTCATTAGAAGACTTCCCTGTACACATCACACATTATCCATCTCCTCCCAGCTCCTGCTAGAAGATGAAGTTTCACACTGGGAGGCATGCATCTCCTGCAGCTCCCACCACACTTATCTCCTAACTGCTATAGACCACCAAAGAGAAATATTTAGACTGGTGAACTTTCTTGCACTGGGTATGGTATTTGGGATCATAGAATCATAAAATCATTTGAGTTGAAAGGAACCCTTAAAGGTCACTCAGTCCAATCCCTCTGCAGTGAACAGTGGTACCTACAGCTCCATCAGGTGCTCAGAGCCCTGTCCAGACTGACTTTGAGTGTCTCCAGGGATGGAGCATCCATCACCTCTCTGGGCAACCTGTGCCAGTGCCCCACCACCCTTATTGTAAGAAATTTCTTCTTTATAGCCAATCTAAATTTATCCTCATTTATCTTGAAACTATTTCTCCTTGTGCTATCACAACAGACCCCGCTAAAAAGTCCCCCATTCACATGGTCTTCACTCTCTCTATCTGTCAGGTCTCAGAACAGTTGTCCTGCTCTGTCCCACCTAATGTGTGGTAAGTGAGATCCCACACTCATTGGCAAACTCTGATAGCATTGCACATTTGCCACTACACCTTATGGTAGCACAGGATGAAACATGGGGCATACATCCTTCATTTTTTGATGCTGCTTTCTTACATAAGAATCTGGAAAAATCCAAACATTCTTTCTAAAAATGTATTAAAAAGTATTTTTGTTGCTTTGTGTTCAAGTGATTCAAATGATTGTGTGCACCTTGCTGAGCTCCCAGGGATGAACATACAACTCAGCAAAATCACTTTTCCATGTCATTATGAGACCTAGTGCATGCTGCTATCTCATCCCTTCATCCAATTGTCTATTCTTTTTATTTCAAGAATTTACAACGAATCAATACGTATTTTGGTATTAAAAGCTTGAAGACCTGGGATAAAATATGGTAGTAGAGAGCAGTCTGGACTTCTATGCACAAATTATGGTGGAAACAGTTGAAAAAAATTTTAGGTAATGATATTGCTTCAACAAATGTCACTGTAAAACTACTATGTATTTTGCTCTGACAAAATTTCTGAGTATAAATGAATCTTTATGTAAGATTCAGAAATCTGATTTTTAGATGTAAGTCTCCGTATAGGAACTGCAGTCTGCTTTTCACTTACAATTCATGTTGCATATTTTTGTCAAACAACACAATCTAGCTGTAGTGCAGGTAAGTGTAGATCATATCCCAACGCTGACTACAAGATATTATTTACAATAATTTCCTAACATTTAGCCCTCATTTATGAAAGCATTCTTCACAGCTCTCTCACTAATACAAATATAAATATATATATTTATATTATATTTATATTTACATATATAAAAGCATAAGGAAAGAATAAACAGTTGAGAAAGTTTGTTCTGCAACTGATTTACTCTACAGGCTGCGGTAGTGCCAAGGAAAATGCTCTGTGGATAATCCAGTGTAAACTAAACATATGCTGACATGAGAGATCAGCAATGGAGTGGCCAATGGCTTTCAGAACTAAATCATAGGATGAAAGTTAAAGCCAGGGCAGTTTTTGCCAACAGTGATAAGAATCCAACTGTACTGGACATTTATGAGCAATAAATAATGGTGCTGTAAGTTCTGTTAGTAGTAAATGTTATCACTGGTTTAAAAAGACAAAATAGCAAGAAAGGATAAAAAGAAAAAAAATGTATATATTTATATATACAGAGTTATATCATGTACATGAAGAACTCCACAGAGTCAGATAATGTAAAAACCCAGTGTCAAAACAAGATCACAAAAAAGACATGGGAAATTCTAGCAAAAATGTTCTGTGAATTTATTGCTTTTATTTCTCTCAGATGAACGAGAAAATATCTAATAACACTGCTGGTGCTTTTTTTAGTGTAAATACAAACAAAAAAAATGGTACATTTTATTCTTGTGGAGACACAACTAGTATAAGCTTACAAACGGTACACCTGGTAGGGAGGTGCTGGAGAAATAACAAACACATAACACAACTTAGATTACACAAATGTTTATCATTCAAACAGAAAAACAAACAATATGAGCAAGAATTTATGTGTGTAAGACCTACACAACAACAACACTGGCTTCTTAAAGTCAAATGGCAGATAAGCACAGCCAAGGAAGTGCAATACCTAATGAAGATACACGTCTGCACAATTACTTTACTTGGTGAACTAGACAGAGCAATATTCACCTGTGAATCTCCTCATAGCCTGTTCTGATGAATAAGTAATTGCTTAAACATCCTTTCCATTAGATGAGTATTGAAAGGATCATGGAGGAACTGCAAGTAAGGTAGATAGGCTCTTTTCAGTAGTGCCCAGTGACAGGACAAGAGGTAATGGCCACAAACTGAAATGCAGGTTTCCTCTAAACACCAGGAAGCACTTCTGTAGTGCAGTGTTGGCACAGGTTGCCCAGAGGCTGTGGGGTCTCCTCCTTGGAGATCTCCCAAAGCCACCTGGACATGGCCCTGTGCACACTGCTCTGGGCTTCCCTGCTGGAGGAGGAGTTGGAGCAAGGGGACCCAGAGGTCCATTCCAACCCCAATTATTCTGTAAATCTGTGAAAACTTCACAGCCTGGCCCTGTGTGATTCAGTATGACTTTAGAAAGCATAAACTACCAATGCAGAAAGACACAAACCTCTAAGTGCCTGATAAAATGAAGTGATAAACACATCCACAATTCCTATGACGCAAAAGACCATGAATGCTCTAGGATTTATTCAGGCAAAACATGGAATTTAATGAACAGAAATTAACATATAGAAGTCTTGCGTGCTAGCATGCTATAAGCATTGCTAGTACCATGCAGCCAGAAAAAGCTTGACATGAATGCTTATAAATACAGTACTTAAGAAGGCCATTTTTTACTCTTGCTTCTGCATTTCCTGCCTTCCTTCCGTCTTTGTTATAGGTCTTGTGAGATCAGCCCTTCTACAACCAAATTCATGCAAATTCCTGGCAATTTTTAACACAGCACAGGAACCATAATTTCATGCCTCTTCAAACACACAGTGAAAGCAATCAAGGGAAAAAGAAATTAAAAACTAATTCTGCTATTTATTCTCCTCATTTATTTTATCAGTCATCCCACTGTCACACTGAATAATAATCAACAAGACTTGATACACACACTTAGCACAGGGCAAATGTCTTTGTAGGATTCTAGAGGAAACTGCAAACCCAAGGCAATCACTGATACTGAGGGGAAGTCCGGATTACTTACAGCAAATATAATGCTGGTACTAATGTTTCTGTTCACTGAGCTATCCAGACAGGCTAAGTATGAAGCAAGTACACCAAACTAATCACATTAATACAGGGCAAAGAGGCTTCAGAGCAGTTTACTACCACAGACAGGCGCTGGTATGTGCTAGGTAAAGTAGACAGCATGTCTACAAGGAGGTATAAAATTACAACAGATGCATTGTGACAGACTACAGATAATTATTGCCTATAATGTCTGGCTGCAATTATACAATTCTCTACGATTTCACGTTTAGTAGCTCAGTGCTGAAATTAAGAGGCTATGATGACTGTTTAGAGGAATTCCATTTTAGTCACAAACAGTTTGTGGTATGGATTCAGATTGCCTAAGACAAAATGCAAGATCAAAGTAAAAGCATCCTTTAGCTTTCATTTGAGAGCTGTTATTGCTAGGGAAACAACCCAGGCAATTCTAATTCTAAAGAAGTGGATCTAGCTGTGACTGTACAGAAATTTGTGTGTTGAGTAGTGTCTGGATTACTGCTAAGCCACAGCTGTGTTCTGTGTGATGCATATTTTTGAGAAAGGCAATCCTTCATTGCATCTTCTGTTGAGGATGTGGTTGGTTCCAGAAGGACAATTTAACCCAATGTAAAAACAGTATTGCAAGCAGAAAAAGAAGAAAGGCTAAAGCAGTGGAGAAAATGAAAATTACACAACTAGAAGCTCTTGAAAACCTCTGAAGGTATCTAACTGCTTTTCTACAACAGCATAGTTGCCTTCACAAACCTGGTCCTTGGACATTCTGTTCCCACAAAGGGCGAAGATTTCCTGCACCTATATTTCTCTTATTTGCTATACAACATTATGAGATATAATTTAGGAAATTGACTTAGGCCAGAGACTGACTGAAACAAATCTTTTCTGCACTGAAAGGGAGCAGATATCATTGTTATTATTTACTGTGCAGTATTTATTTAATAATTCTACAAAAGCACACCCATCTATGCCTTTCAAATGGTTTGTTTTCATCAGATGCTAAGGCTGGCTGAAATTAAAACACCATGAAGAAATACCTTCATCCAGTGAAGTTCCACACATCAGAGACCTACATTATATTCTGACAGCTCAGCCAGCTGTTCCTCAGTCCCCATCTTGGCAAGTAGTAGAGAAGCACAGAACACCAAGACTAGCAGCTCTTCAGTTGTCAAGATTTCTAAGTGTTCTGCAGGTTACAGAGGGGTTCCATGTCTTAGAGCATGTCTCACAGCATGTTTCACTACCTTCCATCACCAGCTGATGTGCTGCAGCAGTCCGTTAGTCCCTTGCGTGGAGAATTTGGGGGTAATTTTCATGGTTCTATGTTTTTTGTTTGTTTGCTTGTTTTTTATTTTGGGTTTCAGTATTCCACATCAAAACATCATGTAGTGTACGGGGCATTAAAGTGTCACTGCCCAATCCCAGGTACCTATCCCTGTACATTACAGAAGTCACGGGATCTGGCCCTTCCGGGTGGGGGGGGCGCTCTCTTGCTGCCTTGCAGTGGGTGCTGGAGGTGCTTTCCTGGCCGTTCCAAGCTTTTCAGGTTTGAATCGGTCCCGGGAACTCTCTCTCTCATCTTGTCTGATTTATTAATCTCAATTTCAATTAAATTGTATCTATTGTGTTATCTTGTATTCCAATATTATAGTAAAATAAGTTTTCCTCCATAGATTGTTGCCGCTGCTCTTTTCCTCCCTTCCTTCCTTCCCATTTTTGTGGGACTGGGGTGGGGGGGGAGGGCAGAGGCCTGTCGCCCCTGTCACGGACATAGATTGATCTGGTCAACTCTGTGACAGTAATATTATCCAACATTCAATACAGATAATCGAGAATTCAAAAATACTTAAATTTCATTGATGTTGGTCATTACCTAGTACACAAAGAATCAGTATGCCATCTCTCTGCTCTCATGTTTTTACTCTTTTCTCTTGAATCCACAAGTCTCTTTTTCACATCCCTAACTACATTTTTTCTCCTTCAGAACAGGCCAGACACGCAGGCTGTCTACACTTCTCATGAAGTGCAGCTTACAACAACTGACATGAGGACAGGCTGAGAGAGCTGGAGCTGTTCTACATGGAGAAGATAATGCTCCAGGAAGAGCTGAAAGTAGCCTTCCATTGTATAAAGGGGGGTATAAGTAAGAAGGGAACAGGCTCTTTAGCAGAGTCTGTTGTGATAGGAAAAGGGGAAGTGGTTTCAAACTCAAAGAGGGGATAGTTAAATTGCATGTAAGGAAAAAAAAACAATAAAGGTAGTGATGCACTGGCAAAAGTTGCCTAGAGATGTGGTGGATGCCCCATCCTTAGAGACATTCAAGGTCATGCTCTGACCACCTGATCTAGATAATCTCATGCAAGACACATAAATACTTTTTCCAAATATCACATAAAACATCTTTAAACAGAAGTAAAATGTCCAGACAAAGTCTCCATGCATTTTCTGTGGAAAACAAATATTATTGATACAATTAATATAGTCAAACATTTTGAAAAATAGTCAACCAATAGTTAGAAGAAATTTGTGTTTTCCCTTGAATGCAGTTTTTTCTCCTAGCTGAGGGAAAGAATTATGCTGTCCAAAAGGAGAGTTATAAATTTTTCTACTGGGCTAAATACAATGCGTGTATAAATCTGGCAACTATGAAGTGTTGTTAAATAGATAAATGTTCAGATTTTTAGCCCAGTCATATGTCAAAAGTACCTTCTCCTACAGTCTTCATCCTGACAGCTGTGAGCATTTGGAATGGTGAAAGAAAAAGGACTCTATTATTTGAAAAATACCTGTAGAAAACTAAGTTTTTCAGCTAAAAATCCTGGCCTTCACTATTGATTGTGGGTACAGCAGTACATGGGCACCTACAGGGCCTCCCAGCCTTGCAGAGGTTTCTGTTCATGCCCAGGTCACTTTCAAAGCACAGACCTCTTCTCCTACATAAAACAGAAGCAAACTGCAAGACAAAAAAGAGACGTGCTCACCCCATGTTACCACCAGGGAAATCTTCTTCCCACTCTCATGATTCAGTTTCCACACCACAAGCCTCACTACATCTTTCAGAATTTTCCTGCTGTATAGTCATCCTTGCATCCCTTTACACAAGGACAGATAATGCTTATTATCTTTGGTTTTCCCAATAGTCAGTACTCTACGGCCAGTGCTGAAACGAAGTCCTATCCCATGACTTAATAGTCTATCTACAGGACATGTTGTAATGCACATTCATGCCAACTGCCATGAGATAAAGCCTAGACCCCAGCTTGGAGGCTTTCTTCTTATCACTTTCCAGCAATGAGATCTGTGCTGGGCATCAGTCCACATTCATATTTCTCCATATGTTATGTGATAAATTATATATAAGAGTGAAAAAGGAGTCAATATGATCCATACAATAGTGTATATTCAGCATTACCAATTCACCATCGTAGCCATAAGAATTTCTTTAGTTTATAGTCCTTACCAAGCTAAATCAAGTCTGATATCACAGGACCCTGTCATATCACTTATTCCAAAAGCACCATTCACAATTTAGAACCCCATAAAAATGATAATAAGACAAGAAATGATATTTCTCATTGACTGCCACAGTTGAAACCAAGCTTATTTCTTTTTATTAAGTACTTATATTGTTCTCATAGCCTCTTATCTATTGCCTGAGGCACTTATTCTCACCAGGATAATCACTATTAATCCTTGTTTGTGCCAAGTCCTTGCAGTACAAAGGTGTGTCCAGAAAATGTTATCATTTAATAATAAAGTATAAGGTTATTAGAGGCAGTATCAGTATGGGAAAGAATAGGTCACTAGTGTTTTTCACTTTAAAATACCTGGAAAATATAACAAAAAATCCCCAAATACTGTGATTAATGTATTGAGGAAGATATGGAAACAGAGAAATGTGAGCCACATTTGATTAAAAGATTTAGAGATTGTGGTTATTGTGCTGTGAACTTTTATAGTTCATAGATTCATAAACAGTTTGTAACCAAGAGAAAGGATTGCTACTCTGGACTTTAGGAGAGCTAACTTTGACCTCTTAAAGAGCCATTGGGCTAGAGTGCTGGAAGATAAGGGGGACCAAGAAAGCTGATCAACACTTAATCACATCTGAGCTCCAGATCAGTACATCCCTAAGAGTACGAAATCTGAGAAAGGTGGCAGGATACCTGCATGGATGAGCAAGGAGCTTATGGATACAATCAAAGAGAGGAAGAAGGTCCATGAAATCTGGAAAAAGATCCTGTCCATCTGGGAAGAATATAGGAATGTTGTCAGGGCCTTCAGGGTTTCAGTGAAGAAGGCTAAGGCGCATGTGAAATTAAATCTGGCAAAGGACATCAAGGATAACAAGAACGGGTTTTTTAAGTATATGAATAGTAAAAGGAGAACTAAGGACGGCGTGGCTCTGCTACTGAATGAAGTAGGTGCACTGGTATCAAGGGATGTGGAGAATGTGGAGATACTGAATACCTTCTCTGTCTAAGTCTTCATTACTAAGACTGCCCTTTGGGAATCCCAGGTCAGTAAGAGAGAGAGTGTGGGAAAGGAAAGCTTCCCTTTGGTCAAGGTGAACATGATCTGAGAGCATTTAGCTAAAATTAACACACATGGATCTACAGGCCCTGATAGGATAAACCCACGTGTGCTGAGGGATCTAGCAAAGTGACTGAAAAACTGCTCTCTATCATCTCTGAAAGGTCTTGGAGAAGGGGGGAGGTCCTTTGAGGCTGGAGGATAGTCTTCAAAATGGGCAAGAATGACTACCTGGGAAACTACAGGCCAGTCAGTTTCAACTCTGTCCCTGGAAAGTTGATGGTATAACTTGTTCTTGATGCCATCTCCAAACATTTGGAAAATAAAGTTATCAGGAGTATTCAACATAGATTCACCAAGGATAGCATGCTTGACTAAGCTCGTAGCCTTCTATGACTTCATCACTGGACAGGGAGATGGAGGAAGAGCAGTGGATGTTGTGCAACATTACTTCAATAAGGTGCTTGACACTGTCTCCCACAACATCCTTATATGGAAGCTTAGAAACTGCGGTATAAATGAGTGGACACTGAGATGGACTGAGAGTAGGCTGACTGGCAGAGCTCAGAGAATTGTGAGCAGACACACAGAGTCCAGTTTGAGGCCTGTAAATAGCAGTGTTTCCCAGCGGCCAGTGCTGGGTCCAGTCTTGTTCAACATTTCATCAATGACCTGCATGAAGGGATAGAGTCAACCCTTAGCAAGTTTGCAGGTGATACTAAACCGGGAAGAGTGGCTGACACACCAGAAGTCTGTGCTGCCATTCAGTAAGACTTGGGCAGACTGGAAAATTGGGCCTGATGAGGTACAAGTGCAAGTGTAGGGTCCTACATCTGGGGAGGAATAACCGTATTTACCAGTTCAGGTTAGGGGTTGACCTGCTGGAGAGGAGCTCTGCAGTGAAAGACGTGGATGTCCTGGTGGACATAATCCTCCCTTCCTCCCTTCCTCCCTTCCTCCCTCCTGTCTTTTTTTCCACTATGCATACTTACATTCTTAGCAGAAACAAAGCCTAGAATAATTTGAGTCTTCAGATTGAGTTCAAGAAGTAAGAGTGACTTCAAGAAGTCTATTTAGGGAATGTGTGAAGAAGGTCAAACTTCCAACTGATATCTTACAGAGAAATTACATGTTTTCTAAAGGTGAAACAAGACATAACATTCTTATCATTGAGTTCCACTAAAGATATCACTTTCTGAAATGCAGACAATTGCGTTTTACGTTGGTGCTCTGAATCACAAAGTCAGATTTTGTTTGGATTTTTCATATTCCAGACAGTGAGTCACACTCTTTATTTCCTTAAATTCTTAATTTATAATATATAACAGAAAAACTAAGGGCAATCTCAACCCTAAATGCCTTGTCTTATATCCTTTCACATTTTTTCACATCCTCTGATTCTGTAATCTTTGAGCCAGTGAATAAAAGACCAATTTCTTCTGTGTCTACGCTTGAATAGAAGTTATATTCCTGGTTTCTAAAAACAGACCTGGGAACCAGAGTGAATAAAGCATGTGGATACCTGCAGTTTAGCAAAGAAAATCCACATCTTGTGTTAAGCTTCTTAAATACTTATACATCTTGCAGAAGTAAACACGTCATGAGAGCAAGTGCTTAAAACAGCCAACATACAAATGGTTAATGTGTAATAGCTGAAAATTGAGCACAGAGAATATGCAAAATTGAATTTTCATACCTTTTCCAAAATCTGGGTACTTTAACATGTCTTGCTGAAGACTACCATGTATTTAATAAAATAAGAACTATGACTTGTTCCTTCTATGTAGTGCATGAGATTTTATCAGTGCTTTTTCTTACTGGCCTATATTTGCCAACTACCAGCCAAAGCTATGAGAACTAATATATTCCTGTGAATTCATGAGGACCCCAAACACAGTGAGTTTAGGACATCTGTCATCCCATCGACACAGGGATGGATGGAAAAATTTTTACATGAATGGAAAAAAATATTCTTTGTATCATCAGTCTGTCAGTCTTAGACCCAGTTCTTCAAATGTTTATACCCAATACTACCCAGCAAATCAAGTTGTCAGCAATTAAGCAACCCCCAAAGTCGTTTCTAGGACTTATTCTCTTTTCCAGATCTTATGTAGTCTGTATCTAAAGTGGAGGTTGGAAGAGGGTTGAGGATGAGGACTTCCCTGAAGGATCTGAAGCATGTACAAAGAGAACAATGGAGCTGGTGAAGGATCTGGAGCACAAGTATTAGGGAGAGCAGCTGAGGGAGCTGGGATTTCTCAGTCTGGAGAAGAGGAGGCTCAGGAGAGGCTTTATTGCTCTCTACAACTTCCTGAAAGGAAGTTGTTGATAGTTTGGGGTTGGATTCTTCTCCCATGTAACAGGGATAAGACTTGAGGTAATAGCATTAAGACAGGCCAGGAGAGGTTCAGGCTGGATATTAGGAAAAATTTTTTTCCCAGAAAGAGTAGTAATATATTGGAACAGGTAGCTTGGGGAAGGAAGTGATGGAGTCACTGACCCTAGAGGTGTTCAGTAATCCTAGAGATGTGGCACTGAGGGATGCTTTCAGTGGGCATAGTGGGGTAGGTTAATGGCTGGGCTTGGTGATCTTAGTGGTCTTTTCCAACCTTAATGATTCTGTGATTCTATGATCACATACGATGGGGGCAGTTGGTGTAGCCACTGTGAGATAAACGTGAGATATGCAAAGGACAGCTCAGTGAAGAAGACTTTCAAGATGGACCTCAATATTAACATAGGCCTAAACACCAGGCTATATAACTTGTATTTTTAATAGAAGTTTTAATCTCGTTCTTTTTCACTTATTTTGTGTAAATTACATAGAACTATGTTTGAGACAGGAAAATACAGCAAGATACTCTGGACTGCATGCTCAAAGATAAAATCTAAGTGCACTAGGACAAGATGTGCAAATGTTAAAGAAAGATTTGAATGAGGAGATGAGAGGGGTGTTCCAGTCTTTTTTTCTTTTTTTTCATTATCTCTCACTTTCATGACAGAGGGAACTTCACAGTTACTGTACCCAAATTATAGGAAATTTTAGGGCAATAGAGTGGGGCCAGCTGAGGTAAATTAGTTAATTTCTCAGGCTCATCATATCAGAGAGATGCTCTGACAAGCTGAGATGGGCTGGTATTGCAGATGCATAGCTGCAGAGGTAAGGTGTCTGGGAGAAAAGAAATGCCAGTGTGAAAGTTTGGACATTTTCTTCATAAAGTTGCTTTAATTAGAAAACTAGGCACTAGGAGGCTTTGTACTGTGAAAGTCCAATTGTTAAAGAGGATTGGGGGTGTGATACTCACATTTGCCCACTGAATTTCTGAGCTATCCATCCAAAATATCTCAATTTGTGTCCTTTGTCCAAAAGTGGCTCTTATCGCTGGGGACCACAAAGGGTAGAGTGAAGAGACATTCATTCCACAAGCACAAAGAGCCACTTTGAAGCTGTAGCCCTTTGTTCACCTTCAAACACTCATTCTGGTGTCATTTAAGGAGTATTGAGATCTGTCTGTTTAAAAAAACATATATTACAGAGGTGAATGAGAGACAGAAGTCCTTGTACCGTTCTTCTGTAACAGTTAATGCTTCAAGTCAGCTGCAAACAGTGGGAACTCGCCCCAAAGGGAAGGTAATGGGCACTACAGTGGTCATGGTGCCAGTCCATGTGGCTGCTGGTTTATGTGTTGTTGTGTAGCCTTTGGATGCCCCTAGATCTGGTCTTTACGGTTTTTGTGCTTCATCTCTTCAGTGGTGAAATGGCCTTACCAGCCTTTTCCAGCTTTGTATAAGATGTCACTATAAATAAATAAGGGACTGCGAGGCAGTCAGGAAAAGATCTAAGAAAATATATGGATGTCTGAAACAGCATGGTGCAGTAAGCGTTCCAACAAGGAAATGCAAATTTCTTCCAAATGTATCTCAACTTGCTCCACAATGCATGTGGCAATGCTGATACTTCAAGAAAATAGCAAACTTGCTGCAGTTAGTTGGTAGATGTGCAATAAATGTTAATGCAAATGAAACCTCCATCTGCATGTGCACAGATCAGAGCATGCAAATAGAGTATGACGCTTCCCAAGGTTATTAAACTCTGATATAAAGATTGGAAGATAAATCATTACCAAAAAAAAGCTGCCCTGGTCTGATCAACCCAAAGTATGGGTTGAATGAGCTCAGCTAGGATGCACTCCTACAATTTGTTGTAAGTATCTCCATGCACAACTCTGAACTCCACTATCATAGCTGATGCATCAAAAGAATAACAATCACATTTCCTTAGCTTATTGTTAATACTGCAGTGACTTATGCCCTTGGAAGCACCAGTGAGAGATCTGCCTGTATTTCAGAACTCCCAGGATGTTCAAAAATTAATTATTTTGAGCAATTTCTGATTAGCAACCCACTTTGAAAAATGCTGGGGAGAAAAAGAGAAGTATCCAGCTGAGAGAAAATTAAAATAGTATCAAGAAAAAGAAGAAACACTGTCTACATAGATGCTACATTTCCCCTGAAGTTCCCTCAGCTCTGCAAGCATAATCAAAAGTGGAATTCTGAATAGAAAACACAAGTTTTGCTATTAAGTAGGTGAAAAAGTATACACATTTACATGAAATTTTTTTAGTTTTGTTTTTGATATCAGGGACCAGGAATGTGTGAGATTGGAAAAAAAACTAGCTTAACATCCCTCTGCAACTAGTTAGAGATGTTCACAAATCCTCCCCAACACTGAAATTTGCCCAATTGTATCAGTAATGCAGCCACAGTATTTTGTTGACTTTATTATAATCAATAATTACTTTGTCCTGGGATTTTATTTCTGAGTCAATGACTTTGGGTACATTAGGAAATAGGAATGTTCCTTCAAACTGCGTTTTAGACACTACTGTAGCCTACAGCCATTGTATTATTAGCAATCCATATTGCTATGAATATTTTTGCAAGGACTATCTGAGAATAAGACCATTTGGGCATTAACCCAACTCTTACAGTAGATATGAAAGAGGAGAGCTGAAAAAGAGGAGAAAGGTATAGGTATAAGAAAATCTGACTTCTCCATGGAAGTTAAAGCAGGGTGAAGACAGAGATTTAAAAAAGAGTGGGAAAACCAAGTTGTGGTCTGATCCTCCAAGAGCATATTTAATCTAATTTAACCTTCAAGTGCAACTTCACTGCTGTGTTCTGTAGGAGTCCTGCTAAGGTTCTTCTCAAGACCGTAGATAGTGGGACCCTTCATGTTCAGGCAAGATTGGAAGTTTACACCATTAACAAGTATCTTCATAGGGTGCAGAGGATGTCTGCACAGTGTTTAGTGGTGCAGTATACACTGCACAGTGTTTAGTGGTGCAGTAGTGGTGCAGATCAGGGAACATGAACACAGTCACATGCACAGAGTGCACAGTTATGTGAGCAACCTTTTAATCAACGTGGTTAATCTAATGAGTGCCATAAGTGCATGTTTTAGGTCCATCTTTTAAGCAGTGCTTTGATGGGAGCCTTTACAGTTTATTCCTATAACATGTACTGATTAAAATAACCATTCAGTAAGGAGACAAAATTCTCTTTAATGTTGTGAGAGGTGGATTTGGAGTGAGCCAATGCTCAAGGAATATTCCAATATTGATTTTTTTTTTTTTTAATGTCAATCCTAAAAGAAACCCAGAAAAGCAATTAAAAATATCTTTAGAAGCCTTGATATACCTCACGTCCAGTTTGGATGCTTTGCAAATTTCCATTTATGCCTAAAGCTCTTTATTTGGTTAAAAAAAAAAAAAAAAAAAAAAAAAAAAGCACATAGAAACTCTGAATAGTGACAGAGAAGTATAATGACTTTTTCATCCTGACATACCCAAGATTTAAAGTCAGCCTGAAGTTTTATCACATTAGATTATAGTACCTGAACATGCTGCACTCATCAATCTTTTTTCCTTGGTCCCAGCCCCAATGACATCAGTTCAGTGTCCTGGTTTTTAACAGAATGAAGCGAATCCTTAAGAGAATGACGAAACAAGCTTTGGCCCTTTCTCCCAAGAGATTCCTTGGATAGATGGGTGCCAAGTCCAGATTGAGATGAAGGACAGGTTCAGATGTTTTCTGAAGCAGATTTAGCCAGCTGAAAAGACTTGATTGGGTTGGTGGCACCAAGAGTAGCCAGCTGAGGCTGTCCTTGGGGATTAGAACATTCAGATCAGGATTAAAAAATATTTTATCTGGTCTTCATGGAATCATAGAGTCATTTGGGTTAGAAGGGACATTCAAAAGTCATCTAGTCCAACTCCCCTGCAATGAACAGGGACACCTACAGATTGATCAGGTTGCTCAGAGCGCCGTCCAACTTGACCTTAAGTGTCTTCAGGATGTGGATCCACCTGGGCAACCAATTCCAGTGCCTTACTACCTCTGCTGTAAAAATCTTTTTCTTATATCCAGTCTAAAATATTTTCCATGTTGATATACAACCATGACATCTGAACAGGTCCTATATATGGACTACTACACTTAATATGTTCACCTTCATCCAGCTCACTTAATCTAGGTGACTTCAAGTGCTGCCACTGCCAGGAGTTGAGATGAGCAACGTCAACTTCAGCATCACCATGAGCAAAATTTCCAAGATAATAAATATAGTGTGTAAAAGGGATATCTTTCTAAAGATGATTTCTATGTGACTCATATTGCCAAAATTTTGCTTGCCCATGAAAAATTACTTGCACAAACAGAGGATACATGGGACTCCTCCACAGATAGGTATTTTCTGTTTGTTGCAACTTATCAGCAGAAAACATATTTTGCTCTGCTGCAAGTTTTCAGCAGCTACAAAGAATACCTTTTTGAAACAGAAAGGTATAATCTTGTTCTTGCTATTTAGCTATGTTTTCAGTGTTATTTCAATTCCAGAATATTTATAGCTCAAGCAGAATGAAATCAGCTCATTCACATCACAAGTATATTTGAAACAGTGGCATTTGACTATGACAGTTAATAGCTAACCAGCAAAGTTTACACAGACATATCTGACACTGAGTAAACAAGAAGATCCCAGTAATTCAGTTTAACACATCCAATTTCACAATTGCAACCATCTTTGATGGAAAACATTCTTAGTCATTTTCTGTCAGTATCTATTATGTGAATCAGAATTGTGATGGAATAGCTTAAACAGTTTGAGAACTTACGGATTCCTGACTGTTCATAACAGCTTCCATTTCACAGAAATCACCTTTAGGATGGTTAAATACGTGTGTGTTTATATATGCATTTAAAAGTTCTAAAGAAAAGTTCTGGGATCAGATTTCTCCATTTTATGGGTTGCTGTGGAAACAGATTAGCCCTCTGGAAGTAGAAACCCGCGTTTGACTATAATGTAAAGAACAATCTATAGCATAAAAGAAAGGAACAGCTGGGAGCTGGAGCAGTGTAAGCTGACATGTCAGACAGTAGCCAGACAAAGTGAGCCAGGCTCTGTCTGAAAATAAGGGGGAGAAAAAAGTAAGAACTGAGCACTGTCAACAAAGCCTGCAAAATGGTCCAGCTGTTCACTCTCATCATAACTAAGAAAATAAGGAGAGAATTCCAGGGCTGAGGATTAAATTTACGAAGAGAAGGAAACCTGAATGGAAAGAGTGAATAGGATTTCAGACAAAACAGACGCTGCACAGAGGTCTTTATTCAGAAATAGCTTGGAAAGTACAATGCTGGGTTCTGGACAAAACACACATCCCTCTGCAACCTTGCATATCAAGGCCAAAAAGAACCGTAATGCACTGATTAAGCAGGCTTCTACAGAAAACACTGCTTCTGTAATTTCATTGTTTTGGGCAGAGTATTAATGTGCTAGGCACTTAAATAGATGTAGAGAATTTGAGAAAATGCTTATCTAGCATCACAGAATGGGCTAAAAGGTGACCAAGTTTTACCACTGAATCCCCACTGAAATCTGAAATGAAAGCCCAAAGGACTTCTGGTATACTGTAAAAAGCCAGTCAGCTCCAAGAGCCTGAAGTGATGTCTGGTCTTTTATTCTGACAATGGACAATTGAATTCGAGATGAACAGTTCCCAGGATTACGTGCGCACTGAGTAGCACAGAGGGAAAGAGAAGTGTTAGAGAGGTTAATTCAGAGACATGCTTACCTCCCAGACAAAGGCTTTCAGCAGTACAGAACCTGATTAGGGACTCTTCAAGAAATACAAATAATGCCATTCATGTTGAATAAGCAGCCCGGACTATGCAAGAGTGCATAGTTAGAAAATAATAATGAATGCACTTTCTTCTCTTTTTTTTTTTTTTTTTTTTTTTTCTTTCTTTTTTGAGTAATGGCCTCTATCCAGTGATCTCTTAGGAGCAAAGCCAGATAAATAGCTAGCAAGATGATTGATTAAGAAGATGCTTTGTTTCCATTGTCTGTGTGATCACTCCAGGCATTCAGCAATCTAATCTGTTAACTCCTGCATCGGTAAGTGCATTATAAATCAGGAATAAAAAACATGAATGTCTAGTGAGGAAACTTCGTATTTAGATGAAACTAATTATGAGTGTGGATTTCATTAGTGATAGGGCAGCTCTGAAAAATCATTCATGGTTATTCATCCATGCTCTGCTACCCAAAGATAACACTTGCAACTGCCATGGTAATAACAGGATAACCAGGTTGAACTAATATCCAAAACAGGATGTCATTTGGGGTTTCAGTATTTACATTTGATGCCACTTAATGAGCAGGGAATGATGAAGAAGGGCAAAATATTTACTTGGCTTTCATAAATCTCACTTTTATCACAATCATGGTACTTTTTAGCATGTGTCAATTGCCAGTAGCTGCAGTTTATGTCCAGCTGAGTGGTCACCTTCGCCAAACCTGACATTAAGTATCTTAATCTGATTGCTAATTTGCTGTTTTAATTTGTGTGGGATAAAAGGAAACACACCACTCATCCCTCCTAACTTTCACAATTGTTCTGCACATTTCCCTTGCCACTATCCAAACTTGCAGCATCACTTCTTTAACCTTAAAAGGGATCATCAGATTTCCAGGGGACATGTGGTGCCTGCGGCTCAGCATGCCACCAAAAACAATATGGGCCCTTCTGACTACTGGGAATGAGCCTTCTCCTGCAACTCTGCGTCTCCTACTGTTAAGGTCCTGCAATATCAGCTTTAGACTGGATGTAAGGAAAAAGCTTTTTGCAACAAGGGTGATGAGACACTGGCACAGGTTGCCCAGAGAGGTGGTGGATGCCCCAACCCTGGAGAAGCCCGAGGTCAGGCTGTATGGGACTGTAGGTGTCCCTGTTCACTGCAGGGAGGTTGGACTAAAGGACCTTTAAGAGTTCCAGCTGAAAACATTATGGGATTCTGTGATTCTATGAAAGTGTCTCCCCCATTGATGCATTGATTTTCCCTGACCCTCGATCATGATGACCAGTGTAATGTGTCCACAGCCTTCTCCTGTGTTGAGCAGACAATAATTCATTCAAATTATTTCTTGATTAAACGAACTGACCAAGAACTCTTCCTTCTTCAGCTACCCAGAAGCATATTACTATCTCCAGTGTTTAATCATCAGCAACAGTATTTTAGACAGTTTTATCTGGTGTACAGATTCAACATTCAAGAAATTTCTAATATTAGCACAGTAGTTCTCACGGTATTTTTTTTTCTATTCCTTTAATTCACCACTCTTTGTTACTTGGCTACCCACAGTACGTGCAGCACATGTTTGAAACCTTATGGTTATAGGGTGATGGTCTGTGGAAAGTCTGAGCAAATCTACACTTCAAAAAAGAACTTACAACTATTAGAGTGTTTGAAGGAAGTCTACAAAAATGGGGAAGGGTCTGGAAGGCGAGGTGTATGAGGAGCCGAGGTCTGTGGTGCGCTCAGCCTAGAGCGGAGGAGCTGAGAGGAGGCCTGATGGCGGCTGCAGCTCCTCGCAGGGAGCGGAGGGCAGCACTGAGCTCTGCTGTGTGTGACAGTGACAGGGCCTGAGGGAACAGCACGGAGCTGTGACAGGGGAGGGCGGCTGGGGGTGAGGGAAAGGGTCTGCAGCACAGGGTGGTGGGCATGGAACAGCCTGCCCAGGAGCTCAGGGGGTGTTTGTACGGTGCTCTCAGATACAGAGTTTGAATGTTGGGTGGTCCTACGTGGAGCCAAGGGTTGGAGTCAGTGATCCTTGAGCGTTCCTACCGATTCAACATATTCTATAATTATCTGATTCAGTGATCATTTCTGTTTTTCCAGGGGGAGAAAGGGAGTCTGCCTGGACAAATGGAGACACACGCCTTATGCAAAAGAGTAAATTTACTCCAGAGTAGACGTAAGGTTGTCAAAACTCAAGGAAAACCTTTTTGAAGGCAGTAATTTACAAGTTGTTCCTATTGGTATATTGAAACAAGAGAAAGGAACATTCAGTCTTTATCTCACTGGTGACTAGGAGGCATCCTGATGATCAAGGTTTCTCCTGCTCCTTTTCCAAACATGTTTTTGACATAAACTGCATTAAGAAACAATCGCACAGAAAAAAAATAAAAATAAAAAAGTCTGTGCAGAGAAAAGCCAGGAGCAGGCTTGGAGTCAGGCAGCATCTGCATGTTTTGAATTACAGGTGGGACTGCAGTAGTGCTAAGTCAGCACACCACAGTGGAAGAGGCTTGAGCCTCTGGGCACACAGAATCTCTTCAGGGAACCACAATGACAATAACAGTCATACAAAATTTGGAGCTGAAAATGCAGTGCATCCCTCAAAAGATCTCAGTTCTATTTTAAACTGTCTGTGCAGTGGCTATCATACCCTGACTCTGATGTGACTCACTTGAAATGAACCCTAGAGCAGATCCAATCTTCAAACAGTCTTGAGATCTGGGATGTTTTATTTGAGTGTTTCTTTTAGGGACATGGGAAAAATAAGCCTTTTGCTAAGCTTGCTTTTCTGAGTTCCATCCTCCAGATTTTCCTGCTGTTCTTGGAGCTAAGAAATAACAACTTTGACTTGTTGCATCTTCTTATGACTAAGATCACAGATTTTACAGACCCTTTTCTGATTTGCTGCTTGAAATGTTGTCATGCTGTCGGCCATACCTATGTTGAAGCCCACTTGGTAGGTTTCAAGCCCACTGAGGAAGCTCTGCAGTGTCCTTGATAACTCAGGGCTTTCAAAGGCAGCAGTCACTATCACAGCAGCACTTGCAGGTTCAGGGTCTTGGGCAGATAAACGTGCCATAAATTCAGAAAAGGTCATAATGGCAATTTTATGTGTTGTACTTTTTACATGTGATAATGTATCCAGTGTGAGCATTATATTCACAAGATTTTCAGTGCTTCTATTGCACTATCCATTTAGAATTAATCTACAACTTGAATGCCAGAGAGCATAACAAATGCCTTCATCAAGGGCATCCTTCTCAATCTCCAGATGGACGAGAGCTCCTATTCCTCTTTAGTACAAATGGCAGCGTGACCATGCCACAGCTTGGGGAACTTGTGCATAACCTCACTATTGATCCCCACGCTGGTTCTAGATGAGCATGAGGAAGCAAGAAAGGTTATGGAGAGTCGAAGAACTGTTACCAATAATTCAGCATCCATGCTGTACATATATCAGGAGCTCACTGCAGAGTACCTCCAGTCTGGTCTTCTGGACTAAACCAGGTTTCTGAATGGAGCTTAGCAGATGGAGTGTATTAGCCTGGACTACTGTCATCTAAGAGCAATGCAATTCAGGTTCTTCTCTGTGCTGTGAAACAAAGCATGGTCAGGGAGATTCAGTTACAAATCAGGCTCTTGATCTAAATGGAAATACTAATGCTGACACAATGCTAACTGAACCTGAGGCTGTTTCTTGGCACTGAGATCAGTGTGCAGAGTACTGTGCATTTCCACAGTATTATACTCTGTTGCCCTTCAGAATACACTGGGTGCATGCAAACTTTTTACTGGGAACACTGCTTCCCTGTGTTTGGACCTGAATAATATCTAGGAGATACTTAGGGGAATGTTATTTTTACATGAGATAAAAGCATGCCAAAAAAAACATTCTGAAAATGTAGCATTTCAACAATGAAAGTGACAGAGCTCAAATACCCTGAACATGTCACTGGGAAGGGTTTAGTGCTAGTTCACATGTAGCCCTGATTTCAGTGATCCCTCCGAGGTGCTTCTGAAACCAGATCTGTCCTAATGCCCTGAAATAAGTCTCATAGGAAAGTCATGAACCACAGCAGAGTTGTTGAGTGGTGAATGTTACTTTCCTCATTTTGTTGGACAACTCACCACCAAAAACAGTGTTTATTCTTTAGTGAGTAAGACTCAGCTGAGCTAAAATTTAACTGTAATGTGCACAGTACTACGTTGCATTAAAAATGCCTAAACTCTCTATTGTCATTTTAGAGGGATTATAAGAAGCAGTAGCCTGATGACCTTTAACAGGGAACAAATCAGTTCTGGAACAAATTTACAAAGTTGTCAGATGAGTGGGTGGAATTGATTAGTTGTTGATGCTTTCTTTATCTTCTCAAGCAGCAGTCATTTCACCAGAATAACTCTGATATTAGTATATATTAGGATGCTAATCTGTGGGGAAAATGCCACATTTTTCACAGTGAGAAGGATTGAAACACCACTGTATGGCTGCCCTCAGAGTAGCAGACATGTCGAGTCTATAACAGAACATCTCTACTGATTCCTTCCCTTCTACATACAGAATTTCCTACTCCCCTTCCATTCTCAGGGTTAATCCCATAAAAGCAGAAGTAACAAAGTGCACGGTCTGAGTCCTCAACAACAAAAGATGACCTTGATCTCCTGCTATCAGTATGCTTAAAGGTGGGGGCTTCTAGGGCAAGAGACAGAAAGAACAGATTCAACTGTATATTAACGTATTATGATTTCTTTGTAGTATGGCATACTGAAATCATAAGGCAACCTCCTGGTCTGCACCATTATCTCAAATGCCCATGTTAAATAAAAGAGGTTTCTTTAAAGAACAAATTGTATGAATGATGTATTCTTGCTATAGACTCTATTGATGTAAGTACTGGGTTTGAGAAAAGAATAATAATAATTTCCAGATAGAAGTCAGATATCCATAAAATGAGAAATGAAAGAGTGTGGCATAAAAATTGTTTTGCACAGTGTTTAATTTTCAGGTTCTGTAAATAACACAAGGGAAAAAAAAATTCACACACTGCTTCCGATTGATAGGTAAAGTTGGAACTGCTCCAGGAGATGATGGATGGACCCCATCAACAGCTGCACAAGGCTAGGACAGAAGAGATATGAGCCCAACTGGCAGCCCTGCCAAAGATTTCTCCCATGACGTCAGACAGCCCACTTAATCTCTTGCTACCTCAGCTCCACGTCTCTGAGGTGGAGATGCTCATGGATTATTTTCTTTATGCTGTGAGTGGTCTACAGTGTACTGATACAACAGGTGTGATGGACCCTGCATGGACCAGGAGACCTGGAGCTGAGAGTGCATCAGGAGAAACAAAGACAAAACACGATCAAAACAGCAAAATCTACCTAAATTGTTCCCCAGAGGAGTGTAGTAATTTGTTTAAAGTTAGTTTGTTTCTTGCTTTTTTTCCTGTCAGCCCCTACCTAGAATCCTGAAATATTTAGCAAACTTAGCTGTCCACCTTGCTCCTATCCTGGGGCAGTTTATGTATTTGCTTTGTAATTATTAAGTCTTTGTAGGAAGAAGAGATTCTTGTGCTTTGTTTGCACTGGAACTTCAACTTCTCCTCCTGCCAAAGGGGATTTCAAGGCAGATGCTATCAGAACACATTGATTTCTGCTAAATAAAAACATTGAGTATCTCTGCAGAGATTTTTTTGCTCTTTAAGACATTGGGGCATAGTGAACTCCTTTAGTATTTCCCTGCTAACTGTGCCTCCAGGGATATATTGTCAGAAGGGGCAGATGGAACAGGTGTGTGATGAGATCATATATTTTGCTGTTTCCTTTGGATTCTTTTATTTTCACAAAAGGCTAGGTCATGCCCTGGGTCACTCTTTCCTCTTTGTTATTAATTTTCACAGTTTCTATCACCAGAGGATCCTGACATCTCAGTTCTCAAAATTAGAAAAAGGACATAAATTACATGTACCACCCACTCTGAGGTCTTCCAGATTAAAATGACCATTGCCTCAGCTGTAGCCATCAAGCATCCTTGGACCAGCTGCTGGAGCTGATAAAATGCAGACTAGGGAAAAAGAAGAAAGGCAAGGCAAGGGAAAGAAAGGGAAGAGTAGAGAAAGGAAAGGAAAAAGAAGGAAAAAGAAAAGACAACCACAACTGAAAATTCAGCCCAAGTGATGGACAAGACCTAACATCCCCCAGCTCTGTGCTCAAGCAGGGATTCTGCCCCAAGAGAAACAAGCATTGATGGTCCTAAGCTCAGCAGAAAATACGCCTTCCTCCAGATACTTCAGGCTATAGATGCCCATGGCTCCCTTTTCTCCTTCTAGTGGCTGATAAGAGCCATATGTACGCTCTTTAACAAGAAAAGCATGGATGTGCAAGGGCTGCAGAAGGCAATAAGATATGAAGAGCAATACCCTCAAAAGGCAGAGCCATCATCAGCTCTTGCCATACCTATCATCCCTGGAGATGTTCAAGAGACATGCAGATGTGGCACTTAGGGATGTGGTTTAGTGGGCAATATTGGTGATACGTGGACAGTTGGACTATATGATCTTAGTGGTCTTTTCCAAACAATGATTTTATGATTCTGTGATACTCTGATTCTATTAAATCTTCTGTAGAATAGGTCTTTGAGCAATCTAGCCATCATGCTAGGATTGTGATAGCATCACATTATGTAAACTTAGCATTGCAGTATACATACTGTATCGATATATTGCTAATTGTTAGCTGCTTGTTTCTTCATCTGCTTTTTTTTCCTATCCTCACAAAATCCCTTTAATTTCCCCTCCCCCTCTTCATTTCTTTGTCAGACCATGGGCTCCTGTTATTAACCAATCTCAGAACCTTACAGGAGTTTTCTTATCCCCCCTTCTGTCTACTGTAGATTGAAAAATCCCTATACTTTCTCTAATATCTGAATTTGCAACACAGTGAATCTTTAGTTTTATTAATTTGGGTTTTGCTGGAAATCACATAGCAATAAACAAAGGTTTATACTCTGAAACAAAGGAGTTTCTTATTGCTACTACAAAACAAGCACACCTTATATTCTATAAACAGCAGAAGCTGGAAATGCCAATGTATCAGACCACTGCTACAGCATCTTATGTGCATGTATGAGTAACAGTTTGGGCTTTTCTTACTTTTCTAACATACATTGCTTGGTCATTTTGCACTCTCTTTCAATTATGGATTATCTTTCCAGATATCAGAACATCCTTCCAGGGGCTGAGGCAGTTAACAGTTCCAGAAATTTAGCTTCTGACTTAGCAAGGCTTTATGGTTTGTGGGAATTAATGATTTTTTGATGCAGTAGGCAAATAAAGAAATTGTAAAGAAAAAAAATCAATCAAGTTGTCTTAGTGATTCCCTTCTTCTCTCCTCATTCTTCCAATTCTCAAAAAATTATATATTTAGGCTCAAAAATATGTATGAGCCAATCCTAAACAAAGCTTTTGATTCATTTTTAAATATTTATTTCTAAAATGGTCTTTTTTTTTTTAGTTTGAACTTTTAAAGACATAATACTAAAATAGGGATTGCAGTCATTTTATTTAGAAAACTTTAAAAAATTCTTTTTTTTTTTTCTTTTTTCTTTTTTGAGAAGTCAGACTATTTGCTGAATTTAATCAGAACTAATCCATTCTGATGCTTATCTTGGGAACAAATCATTGTTGACCACAAAAATACTGTCATACTATAACAGTGCCCAGAAGAAGTGTTCAGTGAGACAGATCTGGGTTCCAAAATGCCTGGGGGTGCATCTGCATTGGTGGCTGCTGGCAGTCCCTACACTCACTGTGCTGAGCTCTGCACTGCTCTGAGCCAGTGGCTGAGCAGCTGCACTAACAAAGCCACACATCTGAGCACATGTGCCCTTTTATATCCCCAAATATGATCTCCTGCTGTATACCACAAACAGAAAGGAGAGTCAGGGATTTAAAAAGGATTTTTAACATCTCTAGCTAAAGTCCCCTCCTTTCACTTCCATCCAGGTGTTGGGATTATACCAAGAGGGGAATACTGAGTGCACACAGAAGGGTTTGCTCCAGACAAGGGATAAATTACAGTTGTAAAGCTTCAGGTCTGCCTCACCTCAAAGACAGCCCAGTTTTCTCTGCTGGTCTTTTTCATACAGAGATATTCCCTCTAAATCCCACCATGCCCCAGGACCTGTACATCTGTCACAGTCCTCTCAAACCTCTTCTGTCACTAAGTGTGCTAACTGCCACTTTCAAGATGAGAATAAATAGTAGAAACAGTAGGAACAACAAGAAACCAAGCAAAAGGCAGAAGAGGGGTATGAACTGCTATTTTCTGTCTGCTGGAGGAATACCTCCCAGTGGACAAAATAATAACCACTTTACAATTAACAGAGAAGAGATTCCTGGTTTGAAAGCTCACCATGCATATGTCACAGCGCCTTAATGATGACATTTATCACAACGTAGCCTTTGAAGAAGGAAAGTCCAGAAAATAGAACCATTAAAAAAAATAAAAACAATATATTTTGAAGGCAGCTAATCCCAGGGTTATTTTAAACAATGCTTCAGGACTATCTAAAAGCAGCATGGTTTCTGGCAGTGTCAGGCTCGTTAGAAAGCTCTTCCCATTGCTAAACAGCAGGAGCAGAGCACTGTGACATTATCTAGCAATGGCGGTGAGCAATCACTTCTTTTACACAGCTGTGGGTGTGCATGATTAAAAAATAAACAGGGGATCCTTTTTCCAGCTGCTTCTAAGAGAAAGAACAAAGGAAATACTTCCAAACATAAGAACATTTCTTCCCTTTTTACCTAGCTAATTTTGCTTTAAGTAAAGCACAAACATAAAAACATATATCTTTAAATAATATACAAAGTAGGAGGGGAAAAAAAGACTGCAAAATGCTTTTAAGTGACTAAAAATTAACTGTGCCTTCAGAACACTTATGAGAGTGCAAACAGGAAGGGGACAGACTGAATGTCCTCACTGGGACTGACCAGGTTATTCCAGCAGGACTGAGTTTCCATTAGCAAATTCGATTAGCTCTAAATTGATGTGTTCTGTGAAAACATACAATTTAATTTATTTATTTATTTATTTATTTATTTATTGGGTGGGAGAAAACAAGAAAATGTTTCTAATGCCCTCAAAAGTTTTTGTTTTTGTTTTTGTTTTTGTTTTTTTAATAGCAAAAATACTACAGGTTTTGCTTCAGCTTTCAAACTTTACTAGAGTTAATCTCATTCATGCACATGCTTCCATTATAATTGATATGACATCCAGTGTATTTACTCTCATGTTAGATTGCTCTAAATACTGAAACACTCGTAATTAATTGAACTGAAATACTCTGGCAATTTGATTTTGTAAGAATCCATATTTCATAGTTTGATTTTTCTTCAGATCAGAAAAGCAAGCATAATTTTAAGTGTTAACATAAAGTGCAAAACTGTCTTTGCAAATAGGTCTGTAATTTAGGCATACAAATACAAGGGAGCGTATACTGGGATTAAAACATATTTCTAGTAAGAAATTTGCATTCATTAATAACACTGCTGTAAAGAGCAGCTCCATAGACACCATTAGACATCAAAATTCCTTAGTAAATCTGGCTTAGAGCAACTGGCTCTGAGTTATTTTAGGCCATTAAGTGCCATCCTTATTTTCTGTCTCAAATCACAAAATAGGTGGACTCAATCCTGAGGGCAATCTCTGCTTGACTGCACATGCTGTGGAGCTAGAGGACATGCTGACTGTACTACTATAGAACAGACTTCCATTCATACAGTACTCATGGAAAAAAATGTAGAATCATATAGATTGAAGAAGATCTTCAAGATCACCATGTCCAACCATCATTTTGATCTACCAAATCCCACCACTACACCATGTCCCTTAGTATCATGTGTAGACATTCTTTGAATGCCTACAGGGAGGGAGGCTCTACCACTGCACCATAGGCATCCTATTCCAGTGCTTGACCAGCATTCTGTTAAGCTCTTACTAAATGTAAAGACTTAAAATTAGATTTGAGTATGAGATACAGCTCTTCCTCCTAAGCCTCCTAAGCAAAAAGCTGTTCCTGTTTGTGACCATGGTTGCACCCGATGGAGAAACTCCAGAGACAACACTGCCTACCTGGCTGGCTATATTCCCCAAGCATGCCTGTCCTTGAGGAAAAACCCTTAATATCTCTGGTATTCATTTACTCTGCAACATGAAGGCTGAATATTAGGAAAAACTTCTCAGAAGGATTGGTGAGGTACTGGAACAGGCTGCCCAGGGCGATGTTGGAGTCACTGCCTCTGGAGATATTCAGGAACCATGGAGATGTCACACTGAGGGTCGTGGTCAGTGGGCATGGTGGGGATCGTTGGTGATTGGACTAGATGATGTTAGCGGTCTTTTCCAATTGTAATGATTTTATGATTCAATGGAGGGAGTGTATAAAAACCATCGGACTATAAAACATCTGCTTCACTTTCTGTGCTAGTGTCCTTTAGAGCTGGATGTTGGGGTTTGGCACCTGCTTTGCAATCGCACTGGCGTAGAATTGAAGGCATGAGCATGGACGTGGGATCCTGCAGGAGCTGAGCTTGAAACTCTGGATGTTGTTGCCAGGCTTTGAAGGGATTAGATGGTTGATTCTCACTGAAAACAGTAGGAAATCATCACAGAAACACCTTTAAAAATGTCAAACTTCTTTTATCATCACAATAAAATGTGTGAGACTTGCAGAATATCCTCAGACTTAAAAAGGTAACTTAGTTGCTGGAATTGTCTCAGACTTCAAAGTGAATGTTGATATTATATTTACACATATATGTTCTTGTAGATAGCTAGAACATAATTAACCATCTGGAAATTCAACCAGGACACTAGCTACTAGTTGCTTTTTTCCTTAATGATGCAGAATTGTTGACAGTCATGAACAACTGTACATCTTCAGTTGCAGCTTATCCATTATCAGGCTTCAGGTGAGGAACTCTGATATGTGTCACCCATCCCCCATCCTCATTGTGTGATGACAAGCGTACCAAAGACTAGCACTTCAATGGCACTGTGGCCATTAGTGGCTGTCTGAGATAATGGGTGGGACTACAGCATCTAAAATGTTGTTGCATGCCTGTGGTCAGGCAACAGAACCCCATCTACATTTCTGTGTTAACACCAGTGTTCTGTCCACCTACTTTATCAGGCACTGCACTGAGGAGTTTGCAGGGGTCTAATGATATATACAGCTGTCTAGCCACTGAGAATAGAACTCAGGTGTCCAAACACAGGGATCTGATATCATTCAAGATATTGTGGGATATCTGAAACATTTTTGGTAAAGACAGATGTGATATGGGATCTATGGGAATCCTACAGCTTTTCAGAACAGCAGATAGATGCCACTCACAAAACCTCAAAGCAGCCCAGAAATGCCATTCAATACCTTTCTTTTGGGATCTCCCCTTTAGAACTTTGAAGTCAGTCAACTTGATCTCAAGGCTCTATTTATTGCATTGTGCAGTTCTACATCAAACAAACCAGTATATTAGTTACTAACACACGTACACGTAGATGTGTAAATGTAGGTGTCTGAATCAGGAATAGAAGCATGTGTACACTTTAGGTATTCCTCAGGAGGCTTGGTTACTTACAAGAAGGCATCTAGCAATATTTGGTGTGTGGCAGGATGTCTCTTCTGTCCTCCAGCTTCTATTAATGAATGCAATTTGCTTAAAGTATGCTGCCATGTCTGTCATTTTCACGTTCATTTCTTGGTAATCCTTAGACATACAAAATAAGTCTAGCAACATAACTAAGGAAAACTCATCCTTAAAATGCATGATATGAATCCCATGTCATAATTGGACTAGATGAGAAAATAACTGTACTAGGAGAGTATTGGTTCAGTACAGCTCCTATTGAAGTCAACAGAATAACATGCTCTTCTGTTGTTCTCATTTTTTTAATATCCTTTCCTGCTTGTATATTCAATTTGCTTGATACAAAATAAATGTAGATAAATCAAGAACAACAACATCCATTTAAAATATAAAGCAGTCTTCCTCCATTGGGTTTTGCTACAACTTTAATTTTAAAATACTTTCACATATAGTGTATGTCACTTCCTGTAAGGTCCTCTTTGATTTTAATTTAAGTGACATTTAATCATTGTATCATTGAATCAAATTCATCAGTGCTATCTGGAAAGCACTATCTGTCCTTTCCAATATAAAGCTACCTCCTTTAATATTCTCTTATGTTATTGCATCTATTTTTAATTTAACCCACTACAGACAGCTGTCTGTTTCCTCATGCACTGCAATTCGCTTACCACAAGGAAAGTGAAGAAAAAATTAAACCCATAATACCGGAGTCAGTCAAATGTTTTCCTTCTGTTTTGGGATTCTTTTCTTTCTCTTAGACAATAATGAAATAATTTGCTGCAAGGTTGTCAAAGAGGAAGAATTAGATAAATAGCCAGAGTTCAGTAAAAACAGCTTTGAAATGTAGTGGGGTTGTGTTATTACACGGAGCTCCTGCTCACAGCTGGCATATTTTCTCTTTATTGTGAGGCAGAGTTCAAGCTGCATATCTTTCCTATTGAACCAGACACTGCTCCTCTTCCATTTAACTCTTCTTTATATTACAACATTTTACCTGCTACTGGGTTTATTATTAAGACGTCTTCTCCATGACTTGAAGGATTTGTTTATGTGAGGTTTTTAGAGAGTGTTCCCATTTTTATCTTCTTTGCTTGCAGTGACAGAGATAAAATCTAGGCAAAATTACCCTTATATATAGAATTGCAACTCTTCTTCTGACTGCATAGATCCTGCTGCCTTACCTGTACATTTCAGGTGTGCTGAACTGAACCTGAGTACCATCTGCAATTTGATGGATATGCAGGACAGCCGCATCTCAGAGAGCCAATCCTCAGCCACAATGAGGAAATTTGTGCTAACGAGGGAATCTACGCTCAGACTTCAAAAAACACTTAGACAGTGTTTAAAGGAGGACAACAAAGATGGGGAAGGGTCCAGATGGCAAGGAGCAGCTGAGGTCCGTGGTGTGCTCAGCCCAGAGCAGAGCAGGCTGAGGGGAGGCGTGATGGCGGCTGCAGCTCCTCACAACGAGCGGAGGGCAGCGCTGAGCTCTGCTCTGTGTGACAGCGACAGGGAACGGCATGGAGCTGCATAGGCTTTGTTAGATTGAAGCCTAAACAAATAGTTAGACCAGAACTAAAGATAAACTTTCTCTGAAAAAAAAAACAGTCTAACTTCTTAAATTTTTTTTTGTATTTTTTATCCCAACATAAAACATAATTCTTACATTCCTTCTCCTCTGTCTCTCATATTTTTCAACACATTTTACCAAAGCAAGCTTTTCCTCTGCTCAGAGCAGCTTCTCTGGAAAACCAATTCCTCATTTTTCCTTTTAGATCAAAGTTATAGCTACAACAAAGCTCAAAGTCTCTAGTCAAGAAGTGCTGACCTCAAGTGTAACCATGCCTAAATGTACAGTTCCATGTTATGGCTGGAAACATTCCTTGTTGTGAAGGACATAAAAAGATTAAACACGATCCTTTGCAGTCTAGGTAATTAAAAGAGTGAATGAATATGCATGCTATGAAACACAAATAAACCTAAGGAAATACATCATTCATTTATCAAAAAATATCACTTTGGAATGCCTCCATTTTCAAATTTTGTCAGTGTGTCTGTCTTAAAAGTTTGTTTCATTTTCTGTTCCTCAAGCAGTAGGACATCCCAAAATTGCCATCACAATAATGCTGGGATGAATGATTTAAGAGTGCAATATATTCCCCCCCCCCCCCCCCCTTGATCTTACCCTGACCCATGTGGCACAAACCAGTCATATTTTGCACCATCCAGCCTGCCTGCTCCTTCACCCAGCTGTCGCCCTTTACCTGTTCCACTTACTCCAGAAAACCATGCATGTTTGGGTCTATTTTTCAGCTATGTTGTTGCATCTTCTAGGAAAACCTTTCTACTATCTGGCCCTTTCTGTAGCACTGAGCCTTCTTTAAACTGTCACCTTAAATCTTCCCTGTTTGCTTCAGCTTCTGATCAATGTTAAGCACCATTCCTATTCTTTGTATTTCCTCATCATTCGTCGCTCGTCTGCAAGAATACTTTTCTGGCACCTTTGCTGCTTTTGAATTCCAACTTCTTCTTTCTTTGTCTCTGTCTCTGTCTCTGTCTTTGTATATTATTTTTCTTGTCTAGAAGTACAAGTGCTTTTGTACCTGCTCATTTCTCATCTATGTCCTACCAATTTCTGTAAAGTACTTTCACATATCACATACCAGGGATGTGATGTAAAAAGAAATTGTTTCACATGGAAGGCATTTTCTAAGTACTACACTAGTTTCCTCCTGTATTCGATGTTATTTTCTAGCCTTGGGAGAATCTATTTAAACAGGAAAAAGCAAATCATGTGGAAAATAAATGAATAGGATTTTTGACCAGAAATGATGGAGCACAGTAAAGAGGAAGGCAAAGAAAGTTTGAAGTCACCTTAGTAATTGTCATTTCTGGACAAGCTCTGCATGGGGCAAGGAGCTGCTGTGAAACTTTGACCTAAGTCCTGTTGCTGAGTTCTCAATAACAGCATCAGTCATAATTGGATGTCATTGTGCTAGAAGAGTAACACAAAGCAAAGGAATCCGGAAGCAGAGAATTATTCCCTTGTTAATTCTTTGTGTTCAAAATTACGATTGCAATAAAACTCCAAATAAAAGGTAAATACCCATAGTAAATCTTCTGAGAGCTTCAAGTTGAATTCCCAAAAAAGCAGTGTCAAACTCTACATCCAGTTCCCACACACTGCCCTGCTGATCTGCCTGCAGACATGACTAGATGCCCTGATAACGGTGCAAATATTTTATATTATCAGCACATACATTTTTTTCTACAGAGCTTTTACTTTCTGTCTGAATAAAACGAAAAGTCCTGAAATACTGTAATGGCAGCATATTCTTTAACACTTTATATTCCTCTGAGATCCTAGTGACTATTGACTAAACATTAATTCATTGATACTAATGACTTATATCTGCAATGGGCATAGAAATGTATTAGTGAAAGTATGACTCATATCTGGGTTTCATGTGAAAAAATTAGTGAATTGGAGAAGCAGAGAGCTTGACAGCATGAGACCTTAATTTACACGTATTCTCTTGGTCTCTGTGGCTTGGTCTCTGTGCTTCTCCTCAAAAATCACACCTCAAAAGTTTGAAAATGAATTTGCACTTTCCCGAAACTAATGAGCAACTTCAGGAGCTTTATAATCATTGGTGGTCCTTGTCACGTTATGAAACAGGAAACTGAAGTACCCTACACCTTCAAAAGCTGAAGTGAGGAATTACACAGGGAACATGCATTATTCATAGCACATAAAATACACATTATCAGTACAAGGGAAAGCTATTTTCCTTGGCACAGTAAAATAAGGCAGCCTGAAAAACACACAGTGGTGTGTCACTTGGGTAGAGCCTCGAGTTAAATGCTCTGATCACAGAACAGCATCTCTGTCATACCCATGTCACACCAGTCTGCTGCTGATATGAATAGGATTTGTTTTCAGTAAAGACTTCAGCTTCATGAACCATAGTTCAAATTGCTTAATTTGATATTTATGTTCTGTAGTTACAGAAGAGAAAGAGATAATAATGGCATTCCATAAACTTTTAGTCAGTGTACATTTGCCCTGCAAAACTGCAGTGTGAAGAAGTTAAATATTCTTTCAAAATACAAGCTAAAACCAAATATTGAATGAGAGCAAAGGTTTCGAACAACATCAAGTTACAGTTCTGCTTTTTTTAAATTAAACCTATTATTTCAGCATTCACAGCTAGATGGAAATTTCAATTACGATGTCATTACACAGTTGCATATAGGACTTACAATTCTGACTATCTGAAGATCCTAATGTTGTTTATCTAGGATAATGAAAAGCATTCTCTGAGAGTCACAGAGTCATAGAATCATAGAATGGCTTGGACTGGAAGGGACCTCAAGGATCATTGAGTTCCAATCCCTTGCTTCAGGCAGGGTTGCCAGCCACAAAATCAGCTGCTAGATCAGTTTGCCTGAGACCCATCCAGTATGGCCTCTGAGCTACTGAAGTAAGTTGGGATTCTTTAATAAATTAACATTATTAAAAATACAGTATCTAGTTAAACTAGTCAAGGGGTAAAAAGAGGCATTGACAGAGACCAGTTCTTTCTCCCATATTTTATGTTCTGCCTCAGGATGGGATGAACACACCTCTGCAGTAGCTGTTGCTAGATTTAAATGTCTAGCTCACATTAGGCACTAAATTTGTACAGAGTAAGGTTAGATAGGTTGAATTCCTCCCAAAGGCATGACACTGAGAAACTGAACGTTAGGTAGGATTGAGTCCTCTTTCACTGCTGTTTTGCTCAGTAATGTGAGCAAGTCAGTTCACGTATTCACATTTCTTTCTTCTTTCCTCCTTCCCTTCTACCCTTCATCTAATTTGCAATCAGCTAATATAATAGGGTCCCTCGATCCTGCCCATGTTTTCTGGACACCATTACAGTAACAGCAATGTCTGGTTAAGACTAGACATAAAATATATTGTGTGGTCTTAGCTGTTGAAATGTGCATCATTTTGCTTATGGTGCTGATTAGCAGCATATGCACTTCCCACATCAATTTGTATTTGTTTTCTTCTTTTTTTTTTTTTTTTAATGGCATAGTTTTTATGATCATTAAGTATTGAAGTGCGCCTGTGCAAGTTATGAAAAAAAAGAGGAGGAGGTGCACATGCCTCCATCAGGCAGAAACTGAATTTTAAAACTCAGATATTTTGTCACAATTATTGAAAAGGGAGAGGGAAATAATAAGAAAGAAGAGAAGAAAGATTTGGCAATAGACTTCTACAGCCTTATAGTTGGATTTTGAGCTTGACTTTCATCCTGCGTCCTGCTCTTGAGCAACAACAGCTAATGGAAGTTTTGTGTCTCTGTTAGTGGAATTATATGAATAATGCAACATGATCTTCATTTGCTTTTTTTCATCTCACCATTCTTCCACTAAGCCAGCTGCCAGCTTTAGCTGTCATTTCCAAGGACCTAAAGATCAGGTGGGATTATATACTCAGGCTTTTCTGATGAATAACTCCGTGAATCAATAAGGGTAAGCCATTTAGTATAATATACCTATGAAATACTAAGTTCCCAAATTTATAACAGCTCAATTTTTAGTTCCTATTTCTTATGCATTGTGGTCTAGATGTGCCTGATAAAGTTGAATAAACTGGCATGGGTAGGGTGTATATAGGTTTCTCATGTTATACTAGAATACTTTTTACTTGCTTTTCACAGCATAGATATATACTTCAGGATCAGGAAGCTTTTCTATGAGCAGACAGGTTTTTTTTTGTTTTTGTTTTTGTTTTTTTTTTCTTTTGCAAGCATGCCAGAAGACTTTTAAATGAAGAGAGAAATTCATTAACATGAAATTAGGAGCTACATTATTTTCCAGTCTGTGTAATTTCTTTGGATCTTTTCAATACTGTTTTTTTGCCTCTCAAGCTTCATAATATAAGATTAAAGGAAATCAGAAGACAGCAGCTTTAAAACAGGAAGCACTTCACCACTCAGCAGGTATTTCTTAAGTGGAAATCCCTTAGCAGACTTATCGTGCTCTCAACCTAGCTCTGCTCTCTCATCTAAAGAACTAAGAAGTTGGAAACTAATAAGGATAGAGTAGATCCACGGAAAAGATTTTGAAGCAAGTATAGTCAGCTATACAGCCTGGATGCATGCTTTGATGACCAACATCCTAGTTTTTCATTCCTGTAGCCAAGCTGTCTGGCGTGGAGATGGCACTGGCATTATCTCCTGCAGAGTGAGCACCATGATACCATGGTCCTCATCAAAACCCAACATTTGTATCATTTCTCTCGGAGTTTACATGATGCCTGAAGGCGAGAGAACTGAAAGAAAGTCAAGTGCATTTGACAAGACCAAGAAGTGATCAGTTCTGCAGTGATTTTCTCTCTTTCCATCCCTTTCTTCCTTTTGTTGCTTTTTTGCTGGTTAACATCTTTGTTCTGGAGCTCAGTGATTTAATGTCCTGCAGCTAAAGGCAACTCAGCCCTTAGATTTCAGGAGTTACACATCAATTCTATGACTGTACTTATGAAATGTGCAGAAAAAAAAATAAAGGTTACTAACTAAAGATCTTGTTAGAAATATTGTTCCTAATTGAAGACCAGCATTAATGAACTAACTGGGACCAAAAATAAAGGCACTATTTGGAAGAGCCAGTTCAGTAATGAACTGTCAGGGCCTACCCTCTTCTCACCTAATTGAAATGTTGCTGCTTTTGCTGCCTTTTTTATTGAGTTGCCTTTCCTTTCAAAATACTTCCCACAGACAGACCAACATGTGGATTCTGTATTAACTTCTGGGTTTGCTGCACTTCACTTTTATACAGTTGTTTAATTGTTGGTTTGGGGTTCAGGGTTTTTTGTTGTTGGTTTTTTTTTCCCAAGTAAAAGAAAGATCACTTTCACCTTATTAATAACAGTGAAAGAAACAGTGGAAAACGAGTTTTTCAAGTCATTTTCTTTTTCACATGGCTTGGCTCACACATCCTGTTCTCATACAAGTAGACTACACATAATCAGGGATGTAGTAGATTTTTCCTTCTGGAGTGGTGATGACAGAAGCTGATGACAATAAGAAACGGATTAGTCTGTTTTACTTCCAATTTTCAAGTATTTTTAATGCTTTTCTTTTTATATGCTTTGAGGATTCTCATGGGCAATTTAAGGATTGATGTTCTGTGTCTGTAAAAATAAAATTTTGGTACCAGAAAGGAGGAACTGAAAAAAAAAAAAAAAACAAACCCAGATTTACCCACACTCCCTATATTAAATGATGCTACTGACAAGCATCTGCAGCTCATCAGTGAAAATTATAATCAGATCTCTCATTAGAAGTTTAAAAAAAAGCAAAAAATTTGGTCTGTCTGCTGTAGATTTGACCTCAGTATGGTTCCTGTTCAGAAAAAAATTGACATTGGATTGGAAATTGTTCTGTCTTTTTCAGTCCCCAAAGTCATTCTGCGAAGTGTTTGGTCTAAAACAACATGAATCATGGCTTCCTCTATGAAGTTAACTGAATTACCTTAGACCAGGTAACAGAATTCTCTCTGTATTGGGCTGCAAACTCTTTTTCTGATTCACCACTAACCCTTTGCTGCAGCTGTTCTAAGTGCTTCAGTGAGAAGTCCTTGACAAAGAGCTTCCCTGGCTTTTGTAACAAATACACTACAGATCTGTGAGAGTTATTGGGCCCAGTGAAGCCTATGGAAGTTTTACTATAGGTTTCAGTAGGACTAAAGTTTCTCAGAATCACAGAATTTTGGGATGGTTGAGGTTGGCAGAGACCTCTGGGTCCATCTGCTCCAATCCCTGCTACAGCAGAGACGCCCAGAGCAGGGTGCCCAAGGCCATGTCCAGGTGGCTTATGCAGGTCTCCAAAGAGGAGACCCGACAGCCTCTCTAGGCAACCTGTGCCAGTGCCCCATTGCTTATACAGCACAGAAGTGTTTTCTGGTGTTCAAAAGGAGCTTCCTGTGTTCCATTTTGTGTCCACTGCCTCTTGTCCTGGCACTGGGCACCACTGACAAGAGCCTGGCTTTGTTCTCTTTGCACCTTCCCTTCAAGCTTTCTGTGTTGTTAAATTAGAAAACTGCTGGAACATGTTGCCATCCAGTGCAAAACATGGAACAAAGAAGGGAAGAAGGGCTGGCTCTGTCATGTGTCTTGTCCAAGGGCTAGTTCCAAAGAGATGAAATATCCACGCATTTATATTTGTGTAAATGAAGGCCTTTTCAAAAATATAGATATCATATTTTCAGTTGAGTGCAACATAAAATGGACTCACTAGGGAAGAGCGTTGAATAATTTGACCAAAACTACCAAATAAAATGCTAGGGAAAAGTCTGCACATATTAAAAAAGTATTAAGTGTATAAGAAGCTCAGACGCCTTCCTGGAACTGCCTAAGTGAATCTGAATTAATCCAAATGGGAACCTGACCTGTATTAATTACCCCATATCTGATCCTCTTTCTTAAGCCATTGCACCAGTTATATTGAACAATAAGATTTTCTGTGTATTTTGTACTTACTTATAACTGCTTAACTACAAGTCTAAGAACTACAAACACTGCAGGTTTAACAACGTTTAGTGGCATTTCTGCTTGTATCATAATTATTTTTTATGTTTCATTAAGTTTTTATGTGATTTTAGATATTCTCACAAATCGTTTAATTCGTATATGTTAATCTGTTTTATTTGCATTTCTTTGTGATCTCTTTACAGCTTGCTACCAATTACTACAGAGTCAGATATTAATTTCATAATAAACTATGCTATTTATTGCATATCATTTAGAATAAATAATAGATTATGCATACTTGAATTACTAATTTGTCCTTCTATAATGTCATCCCTGGGCACATCCAAAAATGCTCTTAATATGCCGGTGTAAGTAATTATTAGTTGTTCCCATGTGAACACATACACAACGAGGGTCAGGGAGATAACTTGATTTGTTCATAGATACTAATTTTAAGAACCTAATTCCAAGCACTATCAAATCTGTCCATTGCCTCCAATAGGATTTGAATCAGTCCCCAGAAGTCAGTAGGAAGCAGAAAGCAGTCTCATGTATCTATTTCCGTTGAAGTCAAGACTTCTAATTAGCAATCTTGCTAAGTATTCATCAAAGCAAGAAGAATTTAATTTTATTTGTTGTAGCAAGAAGTAGACTATTAACTCACAAAGGTCAGTTTTATGGCCCAAAGGATCATCAGCTCTCAAGGATGTGAAAAGAGATCATGCTTGCAAATTCTGGCTGATCAGTTTTGCAGCAGAGATTTTGTGTCATTTGTTGCCCATTAAGTCATAAATTCTTTATATTACTAATTACTGTCAGTGAGTACTTTCTTCTAAACAAAAAATTGTCTCTTAGAGATTGAAAAATGTTTTTGTGTTCTGTTATCTGCTTCTAGGTGATTTCATATTTGCAGTAGAAGATTTACTTCCCATATATAAATATATAGCAGTGTGCAAATGTAGGATAGAACACAATGAGTTTGTCACTACTTACTAATGATTATTGTTACCTGAAAATCAATGGATTTGAAAGCAAAGACCCATCTCTGAGGTCATGTGTGATGATAAAACTAGTGTAAATAAGTGTCCTTTAGCACTTTTGTATGAGCTGCATCACACTGAACCCATGTAAAAGTGATCATTCATGTCAATGGTTTACGGGCTGGTTCAGCCTTGTTCCATGACTAGTAGAGCAGAGGGATTTTGTGAATCTGTGCCTCCAGGAAAGGGAACAGGGGACCCAAAAATAATTAAAAACAGCAGCAACAATGTGAGGAGAAACAAACTAATTTACTAAATATGGTATTGGAATGCAAGATAATACACTATAATACAATATAATTAGAACTGAAGCTAATAAATCAAATATAATGAGAGAGAGTGTCCAAAATGTGGATAGGCCTCACCATAAAGCTGAGGTGAGATGTGCAGTCCAGTTGAGCAGCAGGAAGGAGAGCCTGATGAAGAAGGGCATATCAGGTGACCTTGCCAGGGGTTGTATCTCCACTCTGCAAAGCCCCCTGGTGTTTGTAGTTCTTCTCTTCCAGACAGGTATCTGGAATTTGATCATTAACACCTTAACTCCCAGTGCACTGCATGATGTTATGATGTGGAATACCGATAACCCAAAATCGTAAAACCATGACAATTCAGTAGCAAAAAGGCACCAAGGGCAATTTCTCCTTTTCTGAGGGAAAAAAAAGACATCGGGGGATGTAACCTATCCCTTAGAATTCCCAAGCAGAAAGGAGGATTCCCCATTTTAAAAATAATCATTCCAAAGGAGACAGGAAAGGATGTTTTCACACCATCATAAAAAAAAAAAGCACAGGCCAAACACTATAGCAGAGCCCATTCCAGGCTCAGGAGCTGTAAAAACCTTTGGTAATACTGCTTCTTCTGCAAAGGCTGCAGTTCCCTGCAAAGAAAGGCATGCTTGCCTCACATATACAGTCATGGTTTTTGGGACAGTGTTAGCAAAAGCAGTATCAAATTCATATATATCTCTCTTCAGCATGCACACTTAAGGATTATGATAGAAGAAATTTTGAGAGATTTAGCTCAAGCTGTCATCTCCAGTTTATTTTTCCAAAAGTAAATACGAAGCTGCATTTCAATCCAATCACAGTAAACATTATTCCACAAACAATATGATCCCTACTCTCTTTACAGTGTCTAACTACTGAATAGCAATCCTAAATCCATCAGTAAGACTCTGTCGCCTTCTGTAAATAGGCTTTCAGCAAAATCCTAGGAATGTAATAAGCACTCAGCAACTCAATTACTTTATTGCCTACTGCTTCACATGCCGTTGAATATTATTTAAGACAGAGGATAGCACTGTAGATAGAGTAGAGCACAGGAATATGAGAACCTCCAAGGCAACGTGGACTATGGCAAGTCTGCTCCAAATTTGTTGTATATACATGGAGGAGTTCACCACTTTTTCTGTTTGTCACCCACTGTTGGATAGTCAGCCCATGTTCATTACTGAGGCAGAAAATGGCTTCTGTCACATAAATGTGCAGGCAGAGCTCAGCACAAGGGGCCTTCGGCTGGTATGAAATAGAATCGTTTTACAGCTGACCCGCTCTCCTGTTTTGATACAGTTTGCAAATAACTGTGTAAGTGATTACTGCATTTTGAGGTACAAATGGCTTATTGTCACCCCTTAGCCTGACTTGCATAGTAGAGCTTCTGAAATAAGAATGTGTACAAGCATTTTGAATCCAGAGAGTGGTGGTCAATGGCTCACTGTCCAGATGGAGATCAGTGACAAGTGGCATCCCCCAGGTTTCAGTGCTGGAATTGATACTCTTTAATATCTTCATCAGTGACACTGACAGTGGGGTAGAATGCACCATTAGAAAGTTTGCTGATGACACCAAGCTGTGGGTGCAATCAACACATCAAAGGGATGAATTGCCATTTGGAGGGATCTAGACAGACTTGAGCAGTGGGGCAGTGGCCCCACTGTAGCAATTACTGCACTGAAAATAGAGGCAAGTCCCTCTAGCCTCCATTGTGTTTATGCTACGGATGTTTTCAAACATTTTCTCTTTCAACCTAAGTATGTAAATTGTTCTGAAAGTAATGCCTATTTATTTCACTGTGCTCACATCCACTGTTTGTCTCCAGAATCATTCAGCAAGTGTCAATGAATGGCAATGGGTGCCATTTTTTCTACATGGAGGAATTTGGTTCCACTCCTCTGCTTCATATCACTTCCACATCAAATGAGATTTTGTCAGACTGTCCCTCTGCTGCCATCTGTCACACAGCAACAAAATGAAACAGAATATTGGTGGGAAGGTTGAACCTCTACCACTGTACCACCAGCATCTGTCTCTGATGTCGTGTGCCACCATCGCTCATGAGGAGGCATTAGTTTTGGAACAGCCCTCATATATAGGCTGTTGAGAATCTGAGTATTTTCTACATCAGTTCAATGTGTGGGGCATATCAGGCTAGAAAGCCCTGGGAGAGAAGGACAGAGCAGACAATGTTTTTTTCAAAGCCAGGTGCTGTCAGGTAACATTGCATACATCTGCAGATATTCAGACCATCTGTGCTGCTATGGCACACCATGGTCAACATACTCTGTCATCATCACACTCACTGTGCATGTGTCACCCCAAAACACCTTGTACAGTATTCAGGAATAAGACGGTCAATACTCTCAGTATGCCCTGCAGGGCTGCTGCAAGCTACCTCCAGGCCCTTTTCAACACATACCACTGCATGCTGCTCTCCTCACATCTCCAAAATGTTTTGCTTTAGCTCATGAACATCTCATGAGCGGAAATTTTTCCACTTCTCTACTTCTAGCCTTCCTCAACAGAGGTGGCACTGACAGTTTCTGTGGTGCTCGTGTAGGTGAAGGCTCAAGGACCAGACCATATTTCTAGGCAAACAGTTCAGTCTGTTCTCACCACAGATTGATTTGTTCAGAGAATGTCATGAAGCACGTAGTAATGGCTTAGTTCAGCTTTTTCTTACTCACAGAATAAGAAAACACATATGAGAACCCTGGTTTCAATTACTGAAAAAAAATCAGCCAAGAC
Organism: Lagopus leucura; assembly: GCF_019238085.1. Lineage (NCBI taxonomy): Eukaryota > Metazoa > Chordata > Aves > Galliformes > Phasianidae > Lagopus > Lagopus leucura. Next base: position 7,073,470 of record NW_024962254.1, read on the forward strand.
CTCTTAATGAAATCTTTCAGTTTTTATCTATACGTCTTTTCTTGTTCGATTTTTTTCACAGATTTTTGTTGAAACTGTCAGCTTCCAGGAAAAATAGACCAATTTCATATTATAAAAAAAAAAAAAAAAAAAAAAAAAGACAAATTTTGCAGTGAGTTGCATTATCTAATTAACATTTTAAAAGTATTTCTAAGATGGAGAGGATTTCAGCAATGTATTGTAGCAGTATCTTCTTCTAGACAGCAAGAATTATTATGCAAAAGCATTTTTAAATGACATCAGCTCCACTCTTCTCTCATTAATAAAGACGTATATATTGACAGTAGCACAAATAACTTGCATAGTATTCTTCAGTCTTTACATTAGTAACACATGAAGAGGAAGAGAATATGTAAAAATTAACTTTTACAGAGTGGTGAAGTATACATCAAAGCATAGATATAATTAAGGTGATATATGAAAAGCGTATTCAGTCATACACATTTTCTCAGTCTGTCTCTCTCTCTTGGTTCCCTTCAACAGTTATTTATTTTATTGACTGAATGATTGTGATTTACAAAATGCAGTGGAAATCTGCTGTTCAACACACATTTATATATTGTACAATCTACGTGTTCCTTTGATGGACTTTTAGAGCCATATTTTCAGCATTTTGAGAATAATGACAAGAGTGACCTGTATAGCAATTTCCTTTCTGTCAAATCTCTTTTATTCTTAATTAAATGTTGCACTTGATGTTTGGATATAATCACTGATCTGTGTAAAAGAAAAAAAAGAAGTGTGTTCAAAGAACAGTTTGTCCAAAATAGATCCTGCCACTGATAATGTGGTCTTATTTCCTGTAATTTATTGCTTCATGTGCCTGCAGCTATAGCAAAAAATAGTGAGACCTGTTTAGGCACCTTAAGTCAGACTAAGCTTGTGCTTAGACAGAGATATCTGATACAGCTGAGACATCCGGGAAAAGCTGAAAGCACTTAATTCATTTCTTAAAAGCTAAGCCACAGCACCTATCACATATTTCCCTTTGATAATGATGCTGGTAAAGATACCTGCCATACCTTCAGCCTGAAGTATGCAAATTTTTAGTCTTAGCCACTCCAACTGTGGTCAATGGCAGCCAAGCTGACTGAAATGGGAGGGCTCCCCCTCCCCAGCTACCCTCCACAAGTCTTCTTTCTCCTTTTCTTCCCTTCCTGCTACTCTTCTTTTCTTCCACTTCTTGCATCTGCAGTGGTGCCCAAGAGACATTATTACCTCACCTGTTTAAAGCAATCTTTTTTCTTTTGGCTATATATTAATTAACTCTCTACATCTGGCTGTGCCCCAGAATTGGAAAATTAAAGTGATGGGGATGCACAGACAGAAGAGGAAAGGGGAAGATAGGAGAGTGTAGTGGAAATTCTCCCATCCAGTTGTAATGACTTGCTATCCACCCTGCAGTCCAGTCCCTCGACATTTTATACCAACATATCCACACTTTGACTAGAATTTCTGGACCCAAATTACCAGATAGTTTTGAGTGGGAAAAGTAGAGCAACAACAGCAAAGAGGTAAGCATCTAGATTCCCAAAATTGGAGCAGAATCATTTTCACACCAATGTATACTTGTTCCAGACACAGAAGTCCAAGGTTGATTCCTTGGCTAAAAATGTTTGAACACTTCTCCCGGATTACAGAGCAGATTACTGAATTTTGATTTCAAGAATATTGGTGGAATTGTGCTTTCAGCACATCTAGAGGACTCTATCTGACTTTAAATAATGTGCTCGTACATTCCTTGAGGTAGATATCAATTTTCAGCCCAAATTATGTTCTAGAAAACTACAGACCTGTTATTTGTATCATCCGGGAAAGATCTTGAACCAACTTTCACCACTTATGGTACTGTTTTAACAATCAGGGCACTGATTCTTCTACAGTCCAGTTATTTTTAGATTGTAGTGTGTTACTGTAGCACTCAGAATAGCTCTTGCAAAATTGGGCTACTTTTGAATATTTTCCTCTTCCATGTAGACACAGCCTGTACAAATATTTCTCGTTTGTCCTCTACAGTCTCCCAAGAGTCTTAACTAGACTGAATTGGATAGAAACCAACACAAACCAAGATTAAACATGGTTATTGGAAATTCCAGAAGAAATTTTCTCACTTTGCAAAAATGTGCAAGTGGAAGATGATATTCCAGGGGCAATTTTCTTTCATGTAGGTGTCTTCTTTTTAATTTCTGGCACTACAAGATGTTGGGTTATCATTCAATTTGAGTATTTACATATATTTTCAAAGATTTCTGCTAGACCAGCAACATGAACTTTTCACTCTCTGAAAGATCTCTTTCACAAAGCATAGCACTTTAAAAGAGACCATGTCTACAAGGCAATGGCATGTATACCAGAATGACCATAGAATCACAGATTAATTTAGATTGGAAAGAACCTCTGCAGGATGTTGCACTGTTCAGGACACCCTTTGGAGTGGATCTGACTTGATAATGTTTCTCAGGAACATGTTCAGCTGAGCCCTGAAGATTTGCAAGAATTGAGAATTGACAGTGACCCTGGGCAACCTCTTCCAGTATTTCTTTATATCTGATCACCATTCCCCATATTCCAATCTGTCTGCTGATTCTTGTCCTAACCACTTCTGTATTTGAGAACCTCTGAGAAGAGGCTAGACATCATGTAGGCAATGTCTGAACAATTAGACAACCTCCCCATAGCTGCAGACAGCCACACAACCTCCCCTTATCCTGTATTAAGATTGATGCTTTCCTCAGCATCTCCTTGTACTTCACATGCTCCAGTCCCATGACTTAGTAATCTGGACTTGCTTCACGACATCTGTTCTTCCTTGTCCTGAGGAGTCCAAAGCTGGACATAGTCCTGATCTTTCTCTTGCTGAGAGGAAAGGAGAACTTACTGCACTTACTGCAGAGGTTTTGCTAATTTCTCTCAAGCTTATAATACAGAGGCATAGCTTTGACAGTATGATCCAGAAAGTGAGACTTCTTGTAACGCTAAATGCTAGACCACAACAGAAATGTTCTGATCTTACCAAAATTGAAGGTTTGTTAATAACTTTGCTCTCCCAGAGCAGATTCAATTTGGGGGAATTAGATTTATCTGGATGTTTCTTTCTACACTGTTCCTGTTTTCCTAAACAGAAATCAAAACTTCTTACCGGAATCTGTGAAATAAAATTAGCTATCTATTACATGTAGAAAATCAGATAATTTGGAGGGACATTTTTGAGCCTGAAATTACAACGTCTATTACGCTTCCAGCTGTTCCTGGGTGCTTTGGTCATCAACTGCACTTAGTTCCAATGTATAACAGGACCCATTAGAAATATTCAGTCAAATAACTGCAATGAGCACATCTAGTTTTTGCAATGCTTGCAGTAGTAAACAGTGTGGCTGCCATAGAAGTGCAGCTTGATACCTCTGTGAGCAGGGCACTGTGTAGAAGCCTGCAGAGCAGTTGATGAATATGAAACTGTTCCCAGCACAGGCTCACAAGGACAATCAATTTTGCTCCCATGGACAAGCTGTTCATTGATCAATGGTGTCACTTCAGACAGCAAAGAAGCAGACTGTTTTCCTTTTGCCACCGAGACATGAAAAGAGGCAAGGTAGGAAAGGCTGCATCTCACTTAATAGCCTTGGATAACGAAAGCAGTAAAGAAATCTGGTCATTGCAGATGACTGTATCATGAAGGCAATTGTGCCAAACTAGGGTTGAAGGAGACGCATAATCTTACTCCAGGCACATCTTCCTTATTGGAGTTTTTCTCTATAAAATAATCATGAAGTGCCACATTCACCTTCCTAGGATAAACTGGTCATGTTCCCATTGAGTTAAGTAGCCTGAGAATACCTGCAATCAAATTGAGGATGCTCATTCTCCTTCTAAGAATTTGCATTCACAACAAACTGCAGAGCTTTATGTTCTTGTTCTTTCTGCTGGCCCCTTTTTTTCAGACGTTAACTGCTTCCTGGTGGTTTTGCAAGCACTTGTTTTGTTTTTGTCATATTGCTACAGTGTCTAACAGATACAGCAATGCTCTGGAAATATCTAGCAGGCAACTCAGCAAATGCATTTCTCTTTTAGCATTTAAGACAGAACTCATTTCAAGACAAGCCAGGGCTGCACAATGTTATTCGTAATGCAGAAATGGTTTGAGTAGAGAATAAACCAAATACCTGACGAGGATTGCTTCCTGTGGTAAGACATTTTATTATTATTATTTAAAAGAGAACAGTACTCCAGGAAGTTCCCAGTGGCATTTGTAGGTTGTGATTTAGAGAACTGAGAGAATGACTTAATGAGGGTAGCATGTTGTGCATTTACCTTTGCTCTATTTTGTAGGAATTTGACCTCCATGGTTATCAGTCTATCTTCCCCCATCCATGTGCTCACTCCTCAGAAGTAATCTAGGCAGCTTTTTAAGTGGAAACTTATATCTGCATTTGTGAGAATTTTCAGGTTCATTGTAAAATTGTTCTTCTATCTTCAGTTGAAATTCCAAGAGCTTGTTAATTGGTGTTTTTTACCATGTCTTTAATGTTACAAATCAATGGCAAGAAAAAATGGACAGAGGTATAATTCATCGGGCTGCAGAGGAAGTTGTGAATGAAAGGATGCATGTCTTCCCATACTCCCACCAGCACAATAAACATAAATCTCCATCAGTACAGATCTTTAAACATTGTAATATGACTTGGAAATGCAATCCTGATTTATTAGGCAGAATACGGGCACAGATATTAGAATATTAGACATGAATAATGACAGCTACTTGGAGATATCTACTATAGCACAGCAGAAGTGAAAAAGGACAGTAGGCATGTCATCTACTAGAAAACTCAAAAGATTTTGCCACCGTCTTTCTCCTCCCCTTCTTTCACACCAAGCTCTATGATCTTGTTTATGGCCCTCTGCACCTTTCTGTGTAATCTAGGATATTCAAGGTTAGAGCATTCTATCCTGTTGCCGTGAGATGAGAAGAGAAAGCAACAGATGTATTCAGCTACATGACAGTCCCAATTAGCGCAATATCCTGCCTTCAGCAGCAAAATGGCAGGTGCCCGTGGAAAAGCTAAAAGCCAGCTTCCCAGCTTCCCAAAATATTCTTCTTGTGATCCACAATCTATAGTACAGGAAGTCTCTGAACCAAAAACTAGTGCCTTTATCTATGATAGCTTGGTGTAGGTATTTCCTTCAAAGAATTTATCCATTCAACTCATGTAAACATTTAGCATTTATGTAAATGTTTAACATCTGCAACAGCCTTTGGCGATGCATTATACACCCTAACATCCTGTTAGGTGACTATAGCCACCTCCTTTTACTTGTTTTCAAGCTGTTAAATGCATGTATCATTTTATTATCTTAATTCATGAGTTGGAAAAATGCAGGAGGGACTACCTGTAAGACAGTTGCCACTCACTAGCTAGCCAGTCAACTAAGGAAATAGTTTAAGCCCACTCACCAGTGTAATTCTTAAAGCTCATGGTCTAGGAAATCCCTTGAGTGAAGGTAAATATCTTTTCTGACTCATCCTAGCACTTCCAAGCACAAATAAAGTGACATGTTGTCACCTAATGTGTAACATTATTGTCAATAACTTATTACACCAAATTAATTTTATGAATGCAAACTACTACTGAGTTACTGATAAACAAGGTTTGATCAGATTTTGTACTTCTTTTTATTGGAGTCCAGGTTCTTGAGTTGCTTTTCACATCCTAATTTTGATCAGGCTCAGACAAGACTTTTTAAAAATTTTTAAAAATTTTTATCATCCTAAGTGTAGAACTAATTTCTATTCAATCTGATCCTTTAGAATGATCATAATGGACAGATCACCTTCACTTTGCCCTCTCCTTGTGATGGTCTTCTGACATGACTCAATCTGGTTATGTTACATTAGGACAAGGCAAGTAACATGGTCTTTGTTACAAAGCCAGCTTTTCATTCATTCCTTGGTTGCCATCTTGTCTAGCAAGTGATTTCTGAGGTCTATAGTAACATTATACACTGCATCCTAATAATTTTCTAAAATGCATTTGTAATTTATGATATCCTGAAAATCTTTCAGGTTCTTTCTACCTGCACTATCTACACTATTTCATGCCACTAATGATTGTATGGATGTTTACTATCTCTTTTCTGGGCTGAAGATTTTACATCTGTTCTGTCACTATTGTGTATTGCTAGCAAACTCTGTTACCTCACTGTTCAATCCTTTTACCAGACCATTTTATCAGACCATGTACAAATGAGGAACATCACAGGTTCCAGCATAAATCCATGTGTATTATTTTTGTAATTTTCCTGCCCTATTACAGATAAATATTTATTCCTACTTTTTTTTCTATCCTTCAATTAGTTGTTTATCCCACTGACACCATTTGTTTATCCTTTGTGTGTCCTTATCAGTCCTCAGTGAAAAAATTTCCTGAATGCCTATTGCAAATTCTATTAGAACCTTATCCTTACAGTTGTCTATGACATTTTATCACATGCTTACTAGAGCAAATAAGTGATCTGCAGCACATTCTCCTGTTTTGTTAGCTATCAGCAAAATAGTTCACATGCAGAGTTCAAATGCTGTTTATTTAGAAAGAATAGAACCTGCCAAATCCTTGTATACTATTTTAAACTATTTGCCAAAAGTTAATTTTTATTTCTGTTGTGGTCTAACTCTGCAGGCAACTAAGCACCACACAGTTATTCACTCACTCCCCCACCAGTGGAATAAGGAGAGAGTGAAAAAAGGTAAAACTGTGAGAACTCATAGCTTGAGCTAAGGACAATACAAAATAAAGAAGAAGGAAAAAAAAAAGAAAAAAAAAAGTAATAAAAAAACCCACAAATGGTACACAGTGCAATTGTTCACTGCTAGTTGGGAACTGGTTATCCTCCCAGCCAACTCCTCTCATACTATTATTTGCATGACATCACATGTGACGGGACAATTCTTTGGCCAGCTTTGTAGGTCAGCTCTCCTGGTTTCTCCCCTCCCAGCCTCCTCACTGGCAGGGCAGCACTGAAACATCCTCGAGTCAGTTTAAAGCATTGATGTGTTATCAACATTATTTTTGTCCTGAATCCAAAGCTCAACACCATACCAGCTACTGTAGATTGTTAACTCCATCACAGACAAAATCAGGACAATTTCTGACTGAATTGTAAACTTAATGTTGGGCTTTCTTCATGCTTTCCAGTCTCACTCAGTAGAACGTCACATTAGTCAATCAAGTTATCTTCATTCATAATCTCAATAGTCCTAAAATATATGGACAAAATTCAGGTGTCATAGGAAATAACTAAAAATCACTCTTCAATTATTCTGTGATGCTCCTGATAAAGAACACAAAGCTAATGGGAGTTGCAGCTAAATAAATCAGTATAGTCATACAAGAAATCAGTGTCAGAGTCCTGGCAACTTGTCCTAGCACTAGTAGCTGCACAGGACAAGCAAATGCCAAAAGCCAATTTTTAAGAGGTAGCTCTGTCTGTCTTCAGTCTTATAGTTACAATATAGTTACAGACTCAGAATTTCAATTGTTTACAGCTACTAGCTGTGTACTGCCCTCTGTATGTGAAATAACTTTATTAACAATCCATCTTACTATCTCTTATCACCTTCATCAGGTATTGCGCTAAGGGCACTTGAAAGAAGTCCATACAGGCACAGGAGAACAAAGACTGAAAACATTATTGAATTGGCATTGGAACTACAAAGAAGGACCATTACTGCTCTGCATCCTATTGCTCAGTGGCTCACCTTTGATGGAAAAGGTTACTGCACAAAAGGTTACCTCATGTGGAAAGCAGGGTAACAGCAGGCATTATAGAATCATAGAATTGTAGAATCACAAGGTTGGAAAGGACCTACAAGATCATCTAGTCCAACCATCCTCCAATCACCCTTACCACCCACTAGGCTACTAAACCATATCTTGTTGCACCTCACCCAGGTACCTCTTGAACACCACCAGGGGTGGTGACTCCACCACCTCCCTGGGCAGGCCATTCCAGTGCCTGACCACTCTTCGGGTGAAAAAGTTTTTCTTATATATAAGCTAAATCTCCCCTGGTGCAGCTTGTGGCCACTGGCAACTGAACTAATGTCAGCTGAGAAGCAAACAATAGATATCATCCCCTACCACTTAGGTTTTCAGAGAGCAGACCTGACTTATTCCCTCTTTCCATTCTATGTACATTCTTCATTTTTAGACAAATATGTCTGTTATCATTAACACATGCCTACCCCTGGCAACTACGCAAGAACCTGTAAGAACTGTAAGACATTTATACCTGAACTCTTTTGGCTTACTTTTCCACCCAGGATGAAGGGTCTGTGGTGGTAACATAAAAAAAGGATCTCTGAGTTTGGATTTGGGGCAAACAACCTTGAAGGGAACATTCCTGTATATCAAAATGTTTCACTGTATTCTGTTCTTTACTGCTGCACAGGATGATGCAAGTGGAAGCACCAATCTTCCAAGTTACCACAGCTCCTAATTGTGCCCCATAGCTAAATAGAAGAGTCTGTGAATAATAATGAAGCTAAAAACATGAGTCATCACTCTTACACATTATGCAACTGTTATTGCTTTGATGAGAAAACATTAGATTTTAGAGCTCATTTCAACAATTAAATGAAAAAAAAAAAAGTAAATTCTTTTTCTTTTATTTCAGTAACATGATAACTTCACTAGACGCTTTGAAATAAAACCCCACACTTAGATAAGTAAGCAAAAACATCATGATAAATAAGATTTATCAGGTGGAAAAGGGTGTGGAAATGAAGTTCTAATTCCATCCATAAATGTGTATTCCATACATTTAAAACTGACCCTAATCTTGCACTGTTTAATAGACAAAAAATACAGTAAATAAGCGTGAAGCATGAGACAAAATTCAGATCTTGAAGTTGATGATTCAGAAGGATTCTTTATAGGAAATTACATGAAAAATATTGCAATGTTCTGAAAAGAAACTACAGCAGAAACACCTCTGAATGATCATGGGCAGGAGTGGAAAAAGGGGCCATTCAAACTATTGGGAATTCAAAACCCATGTGCAGAAATACACATGCAATATATGTTTTGTGATTATCTCATTGCCATGATGTTGTGGCTGTTAATTAACAAAAGCGAAAAAGATGTTGATATTTTACCTGTATCAAAATCTAATAAAACTATCCGATTATGATAATCAGTATGATCATGAACTCTGGGAGTCTATTTGTTCTTGTATTACAGATCAACAAAGTTTAACATTTAGAAAGCAGGAAGGCAGTCTGACATGTCAGTCTGCTGTATGGTTCTTCTGTTTCTGATGGCAGCCATGCTCAAAGACATGGTAGAACTGCTAAATGTTATGTTTGAGAGTGCTTGAGCTCTAATTTAAAGCACTATACCCATCTTTGCTTATTTTTACATGCCAGGAAGCCAGATGCTTATATAAAACTCCCAGTGCCTGTATATTCTAGGTCAGAGAGATAATATGAAAGTGCTATACTGTGTATATGTATATTGCTTTATCTTCCAAAGTTTTCTACTCCAAATCTGCTTTTAAAGTTGACAACAACGAATAGACTGAATACTCTGTGGATATAAATCAATGTAACTTCATTGATTTCATTTTACTTGATTGATTCATGTCAGATGAAAATCTGGCCCAAGTCTTTAATTGGCTCTAAAGAGCAAAGAAAAATGAAAGACAAAATTGTATCAAAGTAACTTAGCTATTTTTATTCCTTATTTCACACATTATACACTATAATCTTTTACCAGCCAATCTCTTCATGGCCCAATTAAACAGCTTTTGGCTACTGTACTTTAATTAATTAGAGAATGCAAACATGCAAGATTCATATGAAGTCCTGGAGAGTAAAGGAAGTAAAAGCAGAAGAGGGAGTTGAGTGTTCCAGAAATGCTACTTCAATGAGTACTTGAATTTTCTGTAGAATATCTTGAGTTGGAAGAGACCTACAAGGATTGAACCCCATTCATTATAACCTTTTGACCCATCAGCCAACTGTTCACCTGTCACTTCACGTTTTTCTCTATCTGTATGCTGGACATTTGGTCCAGAATGATACTGTGAGAAATAGTATCAAAAGTTTTAGTGAGATCCAAAACAGTTACATCCGCTGGCTTCCTTTGATCAACTACATGAATAACCTTATCATAAAGGAAATTGTATTTGTTGAACAGGATTTTTTCGTCATGAATCTGTGTTGACTGTGACCAAAAACTCCACTCTCACTGTCTCACTGGCTCTGAAGGAGGTAGGAGCAGCACATCAAGTCAAAAGCCTTCTCCTCAGTCAGAGTTTAAAAGGGGAGAGAGTAGTAGGAGTATAGACATGAAGATAACAGTTGAAGATCTGAATCTTTATTTTTACTGATGTGAATGAAAAAGGGAGACAGGATTGTAATCCTCTGCGCACACACCGTCCTGTCACTACAAAGAGTATGGTGATGCAAATCCATCATGGCAGTCTGTGTCTATATGACTGCTCTTTTCTCCATTTTTATTGGGGTCACATAAGGATTTTTGTATACTGTTTTCCAAACAGAATTTATTCCACAATTCTGATCTTTTCAAATTACAGCAATGGTAAAGTTTACCAGGAACTCAGTTCTCTATCAAATATTTATTTTAAGGATTTCAGAAGTAGTTTTTCTTTTTTTCCAAGAAAATTCTTCCCCTGTTAACCAACCAAAGCTACTGATGTGACCCAGTTAACAGGGACAAATCTTTTGATTAATATATTCCCAAACTCCTGTATGCATAAGATGAAATTGCATTAAAGAACAGTTACAAACACTAACAATCAGTCATAACATTTATTCAGCAGAATTCAAATGGAGATTATTTTGTGTAAAGCAAAAAAAAAAAAAAAAAAAAACAAAAAAAAAAAAAAAACCCAAACACCTCATTTATTAAGTGTTAAATTATGAAGTTTATTCCATGTTGACATGACTGACCAATGAGATGATATTCCATGCTGAATGCGGGAAGGAGAAGTTAGCAATATTGATGTGCCATACATACCAGAGGGCCAAATTTTCTTTTGCTTTAAGTTGGTTTTGAACCAGCTCATTGTTTCAACTTGTTATCCTTACTTAAATTTTTATTCAAATTATCTGCTGAATCTCCTTTAATATATTTGAATCCATTATTTTTATGGACTTAATGTGAGTCAGACACATCTCCAGATGAGAGTAGCGAATGGAGCTAAACATGGAGCAAAACTGAGTCAGATAAAATGGCAGCTTCTTCTACTTTCTTCTCTCTCACCAGTATTTCAGCTTCATTCCATGACTCCAAGAGAACTGTTCCTGAATTTCTCAGCAGTAGCTACAGTGCTTGATCAAGTCAGGCAGGCATGAGCTGACTGTGAATCTAGGTCTGTGCACCCAGTACTTGGAAAGTGCCACAGACCAAGCATGGTACCACCAAGAATAAGAAACCATCCCTTGCTCTCTCTAACCCACTTTTCTTCAGCAACAATTCAAGAAACAAAGGAAGAGCTTTACTGATATGTAAGCGAAGCTCTAAAATTTATTCAAGCATATTATTCTGACCTGTAGGCCAGTCACTGATTGCTTCAAGATTGTAGACCATTCTCATTCTAGCCATTAACAGGCTGAGGGAGCTGGGCTTGTACAGCCTGGAGAAAAGAAGGCTGCAGGGTGATCTCATTGCAGCCTTTCAATACCTAAAGGGAGCCTACAAACAGGAGGGGAATGAACTCTTTGAAAGGGTAGATAACAGCAGGACAAGGGGAAATGGTTTTAAGTTGAGGGAGGAGAGATTTAGGTTGGATGTCAGGAGGAAGTTCTTTACAGAGAGAGTGGTGAGGTGCTGGAACAGGCTGCCCAGAGAGATTGTGGATGCCCTGTCCCTGGAGGTGTTCAAGGCCAGGTTGGATGGGCCCTGGGCAGCCTGGTCTAGTATTAAATGTGGAGGTTGGCAGCCCTGCATGTGGCAGGGGGGTTGGAAGATTCATGATCCTTGAGGTCCCTTCCAACCCTGGCCATTCTGTGATTCTCACATATTAATGCTGAAATTTCATAAACTCTATCTTAAAGAATATCAGATATATACCTGCTTTCAGGATGTGTAACCTAGGAATTGATTTATTTCAGTGTATTTTTGCTATGTTTAATACCTTCTATCCTGTCTGGTGAGTATCTAGGATCATTATTCCACAGAGTATGCTTTAATAATGTGGGGTAAATCTTTCTAGTTCTTAGTTATTATAAAATTATGTTGTGTAACAAGAAAGGAGTACACTGTATATATAAATGATTTCTTCATCTGAAAGATAATAGCAGAGATTTTAGATAATTGTCACTCTCCTTGGAAAGGAGTGAACATGGCATTTATTCAGACGTCAGATACCAGTAACACTCTGCAGATTTAAAGGAACATACTCAGTTTATGTTCAGTTCATTAAAGTTTAGAAGCGTGAGTTCAATACATAGGACTGGAAGGGAACATCTAAATGATTATATCCAGCCTTCTCCAGCTGCAACTGCCATTAGTACCATCTGGACCAGCATCAAAGGGCGTTGAGGGAAAAAAAAGATCAAAATTGTCAAAATGTCAGAGGTTTTCCTATTCACTCCATGCTGAGGTCATTCTGTTAGTTAAGATTCCACTCTAAGTGATTAATAAAAGTTTAAGAAATAACTAGTAAAAATTTAAATAGGTAAAGAATGGGAAGTACATTTTATGCAGTCCAACAACTCAATTGATTGGCTCTTGTAACTTCTGTGCTGTCATCTATTGATGTGCTTATAACTAAGAAATGACCCATATTTACAAAACATTCGCACTTACTATCAGCCATTTATTATTCCCTTAATATGATTTATTAGTATCGTCTCACTATAAAGTCAAGTTAAAACACTATCGAATTCTTTGGGAGAGCATGGTATCAGTCAAATATTAAGGAATACCTGAAGGGGTCCTACAAGAAAGCTGGGGAAGGACTTTTTACAAGGGCATGTAGCAACTGGACAAGGGGAAATGGTTTTAAACTAGAAGAGGGTAGATTTAGAGTAGATGTTAGGAAGAAATTCTTTACTGCGAGGGTGGTGAGATGCTGGAACAGGTTGCCCAGAGAGGTTGTTGGTGTCCCCTCCCTGGAAGCATTCAGGGCCAGGCAGGATGGACCTTTCTAGGCAGAAACCTGGTCTAGTTGGAGGTGTCCCTGCCTATATCTGGGGATTGGAACTAGATGATCTTAAAGGACCCCTCCAACCCAAACCGTTCTATGATTCTACGATCCCATTAATAAGTCTAAAATAGTCATTTCTTACATTGTGTAGGACTGCTTCTAAAGAGATGTTGAAATTCCTTTATTATTTCCCAGCTTCTTAGAAATATTAGGAGATTAAGGAAAATATGGGGACTGCTTTTTGACGACAGTGTGCAATAAAAATCCATTATAATGTTCACCATATTATTTTCAGGAAAGTAAAAGCCACACATATGTATATAAATGTGTTTGTTTGTTTGTTTGTTTTAATTTTTCTGAACTTTCAGGCTAAACATCCAGTGGCAAATTCCGCAGAGTACATTAGTTGAGGTGTTAGATACTGAAATGGTAGGAAAATGGAAAGATGTAGCCCCAGTCTGGATCATAACTAAGCCTCTTCAATCTAAGGTAATGAATTCTGCTTTTGGATTCAAGTGATATTGAAAACATCATCACATACAGAAGAGCTGGCAATCCTACTTGGCACATAAAATCCATATTTCCTGAATAATTTCCCCTTACAACAGAATAACAGAATGGTGGAGGTGGGAGTGGACCTCTGAAGGTCATAAAATTAGTGCCCCTGCTTAAGGCAGGGACATTGAGAGCTGATTGCCTGGGGGTCATGGGATATCTGTGGGTACTGGATATCTATGAGGATAGTGACCACCAATGGCATGGCCAGCAGATTGGGGGAGGTCATTCTCACACTTTACTCTGCCCTGGTGAGGCCACATCTGGATTGCTGTGTCTAGTTCTGGGACCTCAGTTCAAGACAGAGAACTTCTAGAAAGAGCCCAGCAGAGGGCCACAGAGATGATGAGGGGCCTGGAGTGTCTCCCTTATGAGGAAATGCTGAGATTTGGGACTGTTCAGCTTGGAGAAGACTAAGAAGGTATCTTATCAATGCTTATAAATATCTACAAGGCAGGAGACAAATGGATGAGACCAGGCTCTTTTTAACAGTGCCTGAAAACAACAATACGGGGCACATACTGGGACATAGAACATGAGGAAAACTTCACTGTTCTGATGATGACAGAGCACTGGGACAGGCAGCCCAAAGAAGCTGCAAATTTCCTTCTCTGGTGATATTCAAAATCAACGTAGACTGTTTCCTGTGCAACCTACTCTAGGGTACCTGCTTTAGCAGAGGGGATGGACTTGATGATCCCCAGAGGTCCTTTCCAACCTCTATGGTTCTGCAATTCTTCAGTACAATAGCAATCATATCTGGTACCTTTGCCCCTGAAGGAGGAAAAAAGCTCAGGGACTCCCCAGCCCCTACACAAAAACATTTCAGCATAAACACATGATATTGATGCAGTTTCTCTCTCTGTAGCTTGGCCATTTCTTTGACACATGAGCTTGTTTCCAGAAAAATCAATTACTCCAATATAACCATCTTCCATAGAGCAAGATCCATTTCAGATAATTACACAAGTATGACCTTAGACTGTCTGTCTAAATTCCCACCATCACCACCTTTTTCTTCCCCTAGAATTTAGATATGAACCAGGAACGTATTGAAACAAATAAGTTATTGATTTATCTTTTTACTATGTGTTTGTTAGCTTGAAAGCATTTTGTGGAGACTACTAAGGATGGTTTTCAATGATTTCAAAATACATGTAAAAAGCAGTAAGTATTACAGGAATAGGAATAAATCAGTGTTTTTCTTCCCCTTAGAACTGATTCTGTGACCATCAGGCATTAGCATGATTAATTCTGATTGCCATGACATTTACAGCTCAAATACAATCCCTTTAAAAAGCAATTGTGTGAGTGTAAAGTCGGAGCATGAGAGCCTAGAAGAGGACAGGTGATCTTGGGGATTATATTAATCATCAGCTAGGTCTGCAGCAACACAACAGTCACAGGCCAAGCAAGGACTTGGCAAGCTGACAAATTTATGTGAGATGCTCAGATTTTTTCACTTATAAACTAACATATAGATGTGTCTCACCAATAAACCTCCAGTAGATATGGTCATTCCCAGACCCACACATTGCTTCACAGAGATGGAAATAAGAACCAGTAAGAGGTCTTTCTGTTCTGCATGAAGACCCAGTGGAGCTTGAACTGGTACCTGCAGTGTTCTGAGGACTATCTCACTTTTGCAATGTTTGTGTAATCTCAACTAAGCCTTTTAAACTTGATCTACCATTAGTCATGCTGGTAAGGCCCAATGTCATGTTTAAAAGGGATCTGAGCAAGTCCCACACCAGTGGGACAATATTAATGCAAATTAAAATCATCAAGGAGAAGAGGAGAGAGGCAGGCAGAATGAAGCGTGCACCAAAAGACATTTCATTTGCTGCATCTGCCTTGAGTTTTCTGCTGAGTGGTTCCTCCAAGTGAGGATAGGATTTTAGTCAATGCCAAAAGAATTCTGAAAATTTTAACTTCTTTTTCAGTTTCTTTTTTTTTTCCTGACTTGCTTTCTACTCCCTACTCTCCCACTGGCTGTTTATAATTCCTTACAAATACATGCCACTGTTTCACTAGTTTCAATGAAAAGCATGGAAAACCAAATAGCAAAGGTAGGAGATGGAAACGTATAGAACAATCCAGACAATAAACCAAACAAACCAAAAGTCCCACTTTTTTTTTTTTTTTTTTTTTTCCAATTTTTTTTCTTTTTCCATGCAATCACACTCACACACATGTGAAAGATTAATGATTCAAAACAGCCACATGAATCCTAAAGCTTCTGGTTGTCCAGCCTGCCAAATCGGTGCTATAGAATAGGTCCACAGTTGGTTGATGGGGTAGAGTGAGTAACATTTGCCAAAAAAAAAAGTATACATATATCCTTAGTAGACCCACAGATTATGAAAACAACTTTTCTGGACAGCATCCAGTTTGCCCTGTGACTGGTCTGCAATAGCTTTTCATGCAGCGTGCAGTACAAAACACTGAGCTGAGTTCTGAAAATACACAGGTTTTGCTTTTATTAATATCTTAACCACAGGGCAAAGCTAAGCACTAAATGCTCTCTGCATCTAGCCTATTATGTGGGGAGATTACCTGATCGCTGTTTCTCTGTGTCCAACAGACTTCCTACTGGACTACTATTGAGGAGGCTCAGTGAGGATTTTTTTTAATGCATATTAAATTAAAATTGGCTTAAAAACAGTAGTCCTACCCAGTATGCAAGTTTCTCTTCCCTGATGTGTTTGTGCTGATAGTAATGCCAAGTGAGAACAATCATAACCCTGGTAAAACATCAGCGAGCTGTTTGCACCATGCTGACAACTTTAATAATAGCCAAACAGTCCAGAGATTGTCACAGTAAGAAAAGAGCAGACAGTCTTTTAGACTTTGCTTTGTCCCAGTGCTGCCAGCTAGATGGAACATGACAGCAGTTCAGATGCATGCGCACCAGGCTAAGTAGCTGCAGGTAGATATAAAATGGGTAATCTCAAGAAGACAGAGTATGCAAATGTGTGTTGGGAGAGAAAGGATTCAGCCGTAACAAAGCCAAAATGATGTGTGCATCTGTCAGAGTGTGCTTTCTCTTCGAATTCTGTCTCTCTTGGTTTTCTGCTGGGCTGTCTCTTTGCTCATCAAACGGATGATTAGCAATAAATGAACTGTCAGGAAGCTAACTAGCAGGACAACACCCCATGCCCAAGTCACATTTGATTATCTGCCCTGTCCACCCCCCAACCAGCCCCCTCCTGCTCTGCCCCGGCTGCACCACTCCCACCTCCTGTATGGTGGGAAGCATTGCCTGTTCAGCACGGGATTTATTACCTGCAGAACGACTGCTGCTACAGCCAGCCATGCCAGATTATCATTTTAATAATCAGAACCAAAGTGATTTGTCAGGCCAGAGCAGCCCATTTTACTGTGGAAGGTTTCACCCTACTGTGTGTTCCCTCTCAACCCCCATCCAAGCAATGGCAATAAACATCTCAGAAAGGGAAGCGTTTATGTCCAATCCTGTTGTCACTGGCCACATAAATTAAAGCAATATCCCCAAGCTACCACACAGTATTTATTCCAGGGTCAGAAGGAATTCTATTTTGAGAGAACATTAGAATGTAAATGGAGGTGAAAGTCTCTATTTCTCACTTTCTCTTTTGCAGAACAAGTCACAGACATTGTTCACTGCTTCAAAGCTAACAATAAAAGATCGTCTACTTATTCAAGTTGCAGCGTTCAGCGCTTTTGTTCTCCGAATCTATTTTACCACGTGAAAAGGCTTTCTCAGGAGTTAACATACACTGTACAAGAATTGTCTCCTTATAAAAGAATTACTGTGGTCTAAAAATAGTGACAGCTTTGTTATGTGCATTTAAGGTTTTGTCTGATGTTGGGATCAAAGTTTGCAACTACTGAACTAAAAATCATTTACAAATAGAAACCAACCTGGCCTTTGAGCAAATCCATTATGTGCTAGAAATGGAGCATGGCCCACAGCAGGTAAACAGGGCACGTCAGTTTCCCCTACATTTAAAGAAAGACAATACAATAGTACAATATATATGCGTAATAAGAGAAAACCATGCTTCTGCCTATCTGCCTTGAGCACTGGATACACTCTGGACATCCTGATCTGTTAAGATCTCTACTATTGCTTTTCACTCATGCTAATAGAGAAGTGCTAATGGAATTGGAGGATCTTTGCTATTCAATTGCATTTAAAACACCATGATTTATCAATAATGACACCTACGTGCAAGGTTGTGAAGGATTTCCCATTTCCATCCAAGTCAAACACTTTCTGCCCTCCTGCTTTTAAATTTAAAGAAATGGAGAGCTGCAAAACCTGCCAACTATACTTTGAAGGATTTGGGGATAAGGGGAACAAGGGAGGGCTGCTACTGGACAAAGAAGACCCCAGAAGGAAGAACGGGCACTGGTGGAGAATTGCTATCCTGTGTGCATTATCTCATATAACAACCATGAGGACAAGGACAGTAGAGGACTCTGTTTTAATATTTTATATGCGCACCCTCAGGTGAGCAGTCATGCATTGGCTGTCACCCACTGCGTACCACAAAATGTATCTGTAGACACATTTGTGTGTTCATCTCTGTGAGAAGCTTTCTTCAGCCTTGTTTATTGATCATATTTTTGCTTATGTGGCTAAATTTTACTTGCCTGTGGCTCGAGATTAGGCGTTTAGAAACACAGTTTTTGTTCTTGCTGTAACAGACTGCTGCTGACCAGATCTTTAAGAACCATCTGAAAATATTACCAGATCTGATATAAAGCTTGGTTTTATATCACACTGGTTGAGACAGCAGACAGCAATCCTGGAAGTTTTTCTCTAATATGGCCAAGGAGCATATGGGAGACTGCAGGCCCAGAAGTTCATGCTAATTTAGCATGCTGCCAGGTATAGCCAGAAAAAGCATCCTCAAACAGTCAGCAAAATATCCCTCAGGACAGGAAGGCATGGCATGAGGCAGGATGGGATGTGTTAGGTAGCACAGTCATACCATTGATTTAAACTAGTGAAACCACATTTGGAAGGAAAGCTTTGCCTCCAAAGTCTGTATGGGCTCTCAAAAATAGCACTCTCACTAGATGTGCTTTAAGAAAAATAATACCACAGAACTATGTGATCTGAGGTTAGGCCATGTTCTAGCTGACCTAATCTCTTGTCCAAGGCAATATTCAATATTTACGGGATGGAGGAATGAATGAACCTCCTTATGTGTGTCTTACCTGTATAAATGTCATCATTTTCTCAGTGTATTATGAGATACAGGGATAATAAAAGGATAAATTCACAGGAGAAAGCTAGCTTTTAACATGCATATATATTATGTTCAGTGTATGCTATATGTGCTACAAGGATGCCCTGTTCTGAACTAAGGAACCCAAAAGGAATACTAATTTATTCAAAATTGATTTTCAATAGCACACTAAATGGACAACAAATGGCAACATCAGCCCAACCCTGATCTATCTTGCTTCCATGTGTATCTGTCATTCCCTCATTTGCTCAGTTGCAGACATGGTCTGACCCAGAAGCTGCCTTGCCCTGTGTGTCCATGCAGTGTGCGGACAGTCCATGTTCATGTTCTGGCAGCATGTTAGGCAGTGATAATCAAACAGCATAGCACTGTCAAACTCTTCAGCGGCCCAAGTACAAAGGCTGCAGGCTGTGGCCCAGCACTTTTTTCTTGGAGGTAGTCTCCTCCTATACAAGTCTGAGTAAGCTCAATAATTTCTCCACAGGCACTTAACTCCAACTGCTATTAACATCAGTCGCTCCTGCTCCCAGACCTCTCTCATTCATTTTCGAGCTGCCACCCACCTACGCAGTTGAGCTGTTTTCCAGACCATGTGCTCTTCACGCTGGTGATCTCTTGTGTCACAGCTGAGTTAGCTCAGCTTTCTGCTTCCAAAGCCCCGTAGCTGACATGCATCTTGATCTGAAGCCTGGGATTTCCCCGTGCTGCTTAGCCTTGCCCTGGGTAGCTTCAGAGAGAGATAGCAAGTTTGTTTATTTGCTGCAGACTGATTAGGCTCTGTGTTGATTTAATGTCAAGCAGCTTTCTCTCCTCACCAAATTGTGATGTGTAACTCCACTGTCCAGGACATAAACCCCCCCCTCAGTTCTGGAAGCGTTTCATACAGGCACAGCAGCTTTATTTACATGCTTTTTTTGCTGTCAGATCAAGTCCTTAGTTTAAGCAATCTGTTTTGAACCATATTCTAGGTAGCAATAGGAGGTTTTCTTATGCCTTCAAGTGGACATATGCTTAGGCTGACAGATTGGAGTAATCAGGATCAGATGATGGTCCTTTATGTATTTGGAAATCTTTCAGAGCTCTCTCCTTGCCAGGGAGATTTGAATAGACCTTTCTTTATACAGGAGTATGCTATACATTTTTTTTCTCTGCTTTCAGCTCTGTACATGCTTGAAAGCTGGCACAGAAATGGTGGTGGCTCAGTAGCTCGGTGACTCAGTGACTCATGGAGAACAGGATCAATCATTTAAATCTTTTCAGCAATATATGGAAGCTGTTACCACAAAAGCAGGGATGGCCAAGCATCCCTGTAAAGAAATGAATAGCACTCATAATGAAAGCACTACAGAGATATGCAATATGATTTTCAGTGGTAATATTTTACGGAATGAAGATAAGATGTTTTGAAAGGACTTGTACATAAGATAATGAAAGATGCAATGAAGAGAGCACATGTGTAACCAATGAGAAGCAGTTTCCATCCAGACAAATCCCCAGGTACAAACGAACATATGAAAACAAAATGTCAAAAACAAAATAAAGATGTGGTAGCCACAATAACATAAGGGTTATAGTCTATGCATTTCTTTACAGATCAAACAGTACAAATGAAAGAAATGGACAGGCTTCAGATTTAGAGTCCTGGTGAGTCAGGGAAACAAAGAAGAATTTTTTGAGTAGAAAATATCTTTTGTTTTCCCTGGCTCTATCATCTGCTCCCCAAACAGATGACACTTGCTTTGTGCTCATCTATGATGCAAATACTGGGTATGTTTGAAACAGCAAATCTAAAAAGCATTTTATTGAAACTATAGAAAAAGACCTGGAAGAGACCTCCTTTAACACACTCCTCCTTGTGCCACAGGGTAGGATTATTATTCCTAAATCTATTCATACAAAAGACTACACTTTCTCCTATTACTGAGTGGAAACAGTTTAACATAGGATACAAGATAGAAAGTGCATAAAAAGATAGTACTCCTGACTTATTCAAACCACCTGTCTAAGCATTTAAATGAATAAAAGGGAAAAAGAATAAAAAAGAACATAAAAGGAAGAACATCCCATTACATCACCACATGATGTTTGACTTTCAAGGCAAGAGGATATTACAATTCACTTAATAAAACATCTGTAGTGTCACAGTGAAGGAGGAAAAGGCAGTCAACTATTGCAAGTGTGCGTGTTCTTTGGCAATTATAGAAAGAACAATCTGGTTTTGCCTCCTTTAGCTTCCAGCTAAATATAAGAAAACAAACACCCACCTCCTTATGTATGTTTCTGTCTTGAGAAAGATAAACATTGCAATTTCTTCTTTTTTTTCCTTTTTCTCTCTTCTTCTTTTTTTTTTTTTTTTTCTTCCCTGGAGTGAAGGAGAGATGTCTTACTCCAAGTTAGCTGTAGTTTTTCATTTTGTCTGAGTCACACACTTTGCATTTTTGTGTATAATGTCTATCTTCTTCTAAACTGCAGTTTACCATCCCAGAGGCCTCCGTTTGTAGGGCAGACAAATTTAGTGTCTTCTCATGTTGTTCTTTCCCTTGATTCTTTTCACAAGAAATGGACACTTCCTAAGGTTGATGCCTACTGTGTATGTGTTCTCTGGTACTTGTGTCCTCTGTACTTAATTTCTGGGTATCTCAGAGGAAATTATATGTCATAATATTCTGAGCTCTGGCTTTTCCAATAAGCCTCCTCTCCCAGTAAGCTAACAATTGCACCTTTAGAAATGTCAAGTTTTAACTTCTTTGGCTTCCTGTTGTCAACTGCAGATCTTCTCATCTATTCCTTGGAAAAATCTTGTCTATCTTATACTTTTTTTTATCTGGTCTAGAAATTGCACTTTGCAAGTAAGCCACACTTATCATTTTATATATTCTTTAACAGGGGTCTCAAATAACATAACAGGGCTTCAACCTTCACTAAGACCACCTGGTTAGTAAAGAAGAAGTGAAAAATATCACACACAATATTTTCTGGTGATTTGTCTATGCAATCCTGGATGATTTCTAGACTTCTATGGGCTACCAATGTAAAAATGCAAGGCAGGCACATACATGTTTATATTTGTCTGAGTGTGTGTATATGTTTGTGTGTCTATTTATATACCAGCTCACATCAAAGAACAGCTGTGCCACAGTTTCCCAAACACTCTGAAACTGCAGAGCCCTGCGGAGAGGTTACCAGAGCAATGAAGCTGTATGCTTGCAAATGCTTGTTCTGCAGTTGCAAGTTTGTCAAAAGCTGTGCAAAAATGCAGGCCTTGCAAGCTGCAGGACAAAATAAATTACTTCTCTCACATGAGTATATCTATGATGATTTATAGGAAGAGCTTTAAGAGCAGAGTAGCAAATCATGACTTGCATTCATAAGTGTTCAATGGATAGTACAGCCATTTTCTTGGTCTCTGGTCTCCATTTGCTAATTACACAGTGCAATTTGTCCACATTGGAGGGGAAATCTATTCCTGGAGAGCAACAGAGTGGTCACAGCAGGGCTTCTAGAATGTGGCAGAGCAAAAAGGATTTAGAAAGATGCTGTGAATCCAAACACAGAATAAGAAACTTACGAGCATAGCTTGAGGTTTGCTGTCAGCACAGACCGTGCATGAAGTCATCTTAAACAAGTGATGTAGAGGAGACTTTCCTAGTGATCCTGAGAATGTTGTGTAGTATCCTTACAGACATGTAGGACTGCCAGAAAGGACAGACCTACTTTGCAAAGGCAAAATGGTAAGGGCAAGGAGAGAGATTTCTGTTAGGACACTCATGTGATCTTTCTCACTCCAACTATCCTCTGTGTCAGGAGTTACAAGTGGTTGCTTGTCTTTTTGTGTTCTAATGACATAAAAGCTTTAGAGATTAGAAATACTTTGTGCCTCTTGGCATGAATGTCTTAAAGGTTGGAAGTTGTTCCATCTCAAAGGCTTTAGTCAGCCCAAGATCCATTCCAACATCAAACACGTAGCATCCTCTTTTCTTTCCATGAGTCATTTAGAGATGAAATTGGCTGGAAGAGCTGTTCAAATAAATATTTCATTCCAAATGGGTATTAAAAGAATTCACAGACCATGAGATTAAGGGACTTGCAAATGAGAACATTTATTATGGAAAAAAAAAAAAAAAAGAAGAAGAAAAAAGACTCTTAAGAGCTTATCCACTAATGCAAAAGACATATAAATTATTATTTCAGATAATACTAGTGGTTTCTCATTCAAAATACTGCCATGCCATCTACAGTATACCTATTCTAGATGTCTACCTTAAAACAAATAGTGTCCTTTAGAAGTACTTCATTGAATCATTTAGCCTTAGATAATGCTATCTGACCAGGTGAATCCCACTTCACCTACCTTACACACTGAAGCAAAAAGTTATGGCATCATTTACCATGAAACGAGTTTGATGAGTTGGCTGGTTGATTTTGTTTTCCAGTGCCCAATGGATGAGATGGATTATTCTCTGAAGACCGAACCAAGGTGCGAACAGATTATTCTTCTTTCATCCCATTTTGATAAGTCTGTGCTATTTGTATTTTAAAAGGTGTGTTGTAATTAGTACTAGTGGAGAATTTTTTAACAAAACTGCTTTCCTTTGGAAATACTATTTGCTGTAACAAACATGTTTGGTTTTTTGTTAGTTTGTTTTTCCACTAGACTTCCTGATGACAATAAAGTGTTCATCAAGAAAGATTTACTGGGTCCAAGATTCTAGGTCAAAATAAGAAACAAACTTTTCAAAGAATCCAACATCCCCAGAGACTGTCTAACTTAAAAACAACAAAGCCATGTCCCATTTATGAATTATACAGTCCACCTGGATGCTATTTAGGTACTATTAGGGAGTTTGTTTCTTTTGTGAGAAAATTCCAAATGTCTAGCTTCATGAGGTGATGGTGCTTTTTTCTTAAATTGTAAGCAAAATAATATAAATAGTATTATATAAACAGTAGTAAGATAGTAACTACAGTGCCTAGCTGTCACACAAAACACTGTTTCTGATATAATTTAATGAACGTTATTGAAATTTTGAGGGGTACTTGCAATTAGTTGTTTATAAACAATCCACAAAAAGAAAACTGTTTATCAAAAGTATTCACAAAATGAATTTAATTAATTTAGAAGTTCAACTAGAATCACAGACTGCTCATTAACAATTTTCAAACATTAAAAGAGATTTGAATTCATTCTATGAAGGACTTGATATTAGTGGTTATTATCTCCCTTTTTCCACTAGAAAGCATTTATTCTGGAACAATTCTGGTCAAGCAGTTCATTATAACACCCCCAGCTGCAAACAATCAAAAATCAATTTTGGATTCAACCCAAAATCCCAACCCAGTGTCATAACAAATGCTACCAATTCCTTTGACTTTACCCAGATTCTCATCATTCCACAGAATGCAGACGATCCATGAAAGTGTTATTACAAAACAAAATAAAATGGAAAAATCTGTTTTCCAGACACATTCACATAAAGGTTCCAGGAAAATGATTAGTTATTTTCCAGCTCTTAAAAAATCATTCAGTTTTTTCGGGGGTCTCTCAACTGGTAAACAACAGGAGTCTATGTCAGGCTGCAATAAAAAACGTCTCTCATATCTCATATTGTTTTTTGGCTTTTTTTTTTTTTTTTTAAATAAAAGCCACGCAACACTGTAGGAGGAACAATGCAATATGAAGTGCTTACAACAGTGAGTCCAAAGAAGTCTGAGTCCAACAGAGTGTTTAAATTTACGTTAAAATTGTTAAGCACATATTTTATTTTAGGTTTGTGGAGGTCTTTTAGTTTGTTCTATTAGGACCCTTGAAAGCTACTTAGAACTAGATAGTGATTCAATGGGGAGATCAGAGGGAACTTTATTACCTCCATCAGCCACTACCTCAAAACTCTCCTAACACAGTGCAAAGGAAGTCTTGGCTCTCAGACTGGAACAGACATCCAAATCCTCCCTCCAAAACCTCAGATGCCACAAAAAAGTAGTGTTGTGCAGACCCATGTAACATGCCTTTCATCTTGCCCACATTTCCTTTAGGGCTTTTCAGCACCATCCCATTGTGCTACAACTGTTCTAACTTTTAAATGCCATTATCAGTCAGTACAGGACTCATTATTGTTAATCAGAGTTTTAACCCAAAACCTCTCCCTGCACAATTTACATTCAGCTTCTGCATATCTAAAGTTGGATATTAGTGAAAATTCTTTCTCTGTAAGAGTAGTCAGGTGCTGGAACTAGCTGCCAAGAGAGGTGGTGGAGTCACCTTCCCTGGAGGTACTCAAGAAATGTTTAGATGTTGTACTGAGGGACATAGTTTAGTGGGGAAATATTGGTGGTGGGTGGACAGTTGAACTGAAAGATCCTGGAATCTTTTCCAACCTTGGTCATTCTATGATTCTGTGTTGTTTCTAATTTGATCATTATTCTATCCATTTCTTTTCCTTTCCTATAAGGAATCCAAGTGTTTATACTGATTATACTTAAAACATATTCTTACATTGATGTTGCAGTGCCTCTACAGAGAAGAGCTGCTAACAGCTACTACTTCTCCACTGTTAGAAAGAACTAAAAAAGCTCTTTTACATCAACTAACAATGCTTATTTGCTGCTCATCTGATCTGCATAGGTACAACACATGCTGATACTCCTTCCCAGGAGATCATACCTATCATCCAAGCTCAGTGATTTATGAAAAAAAAATCTGATCTATCAGCTGCATTACAGTGACAGAAAATGTGTGTCTATGTCTTAGTGTAATAATACTTCGTATTTTTATTTTTCATCTGTATAGTAAGATAACCAACTCCCCCCCCCATTTTTTTTCACAACTTAATTTCATAATTCTGTTCCCAAAAGTCTTTGAGTATTGTTTGAATGGCTAGGACAGGAAATCAGACCTACCAAGCTGAAAAAAAGTAAAGCAATTGGATTCAACTACATAAAATTCACTTTTAAGAAATAATTCATGTACTTGCTCAAGGCACTTAGACCTTACAGTAGACAAGAGGTATTTTGAGGAATAAGACAAACAGTTGGATCAGAAAGGTTCTTCATGGCTGACTCTTTCTTGCTATGAAGCATAACAAGATGATCCTGTCAATAGCCTCCCCTGTACGTGACTTGAAAAGGAGCCTGTTCATGTAGCAAATGTGACCAGAGGTCACTGAGCAGGATCTGACAATTCTTCCTCAGATTCTGCTTATACTGTTGGTTTGAGATGACTTGCTACAATCCATATACACTAAATCTGTGTGTTAAAACTAAAGATAACATTTTTTCATCTGTCATAAACTTTTAGCTTTCCTTAATTTTTTCAAATTGCTTAGTGTTGGTGAAAATCAATTCACTTATTATAGATGTTAGATGTTAGCACATGATATTATTAAGAAAACTTAGCAGTCCATTATGAAAAATTTGAGCCTGAATTTCTCTCAGATGCTCTGTCTAAAGAATATCTGACACCTGACAGTCCTTTCCAAAATACAAAACACAAAGGGAACAACCAAAGTGAGTGCTGTACCTAGGAAAAAAAAGAAAAACAAATGACTATAATTCCCAGCTTATGCTGGTGCAGTTTTTTTTTCCCATTGGAAAGAAAAATAGCTCTTTCTGTGATCACACAAGTTTTAAACAAAGCACCATTGGTCATATTTGTCAATAGTGACATACAAACATGCAGACTAGAATTCAGAACTGAGATTATAAAAACTGAGATTTTCTAAAACCAAATTGCATGGCCGTAACACACCTCCCAGAAATCCATGATGAACAATTCACCACTACAAAGAAACAAAGCCACCAAGGTCAGTTCTGCAGGAGCCTGTTAGTTAAGTAAGTTTGAGGAGTCTGCATCTGCCTTCACAGCTGCCATTCTGTAGGCCTTCCTGGAAGGTGGACTGTTCTGTGCTGGTTGCTGGTTAGTGTGTCCTCATTATCATCTTTTTTATCTTGCTGTCTCAGTTCTCCTTGTCTATTTGTGCTAACTACAGAGAAACCCACAGTAGACAAGACAAACCAAAGGTCTTCCAGGCAGTGATACCAGAACACATACAGAAGATCTTCATACACAAGTACAAGCCAACAGCCTATGCTGAACTTTCTAATTCTTTGTTGATGTGACAGTCCTTTAATTCTTTAATCTTTCACTACCTGTTCCAGTCCCTTCCTCACATTGCTTTTTTTTTTTTTTTTTTTTTTATTTCCTCTTTGCATCATGTAAAGAAAAATAACATTTTGTCAAATGAATTGTGATTTCTGAAACGTATCTGCCAATATATACGCTACTGAGCAGATTCCCTTAAGGAAAAAGTTAATGACTTGCATCTTAGTTTTGCCCTATGGATGAAAAATAGGTTGGTTATTAGGAGATATTTCTCAGAAAGAGTGGTGAGGCACTGGCACAGGCTGCCCAGGGAGGTGGTGCAGTCACTGTCCCTGGAGGTGTTCAGGAACCATGGAGATGTGACACTGAGGGACATAGTCAGTGGGCATGGTGGGAATGGGCTGATGATTGGACCAGATGATCTTATTGTTTTTTTTTTTCCAGCCTTAATGATTCTATGACTGGTTGAAGAGTACTATGATGATGAGCGGGTATTTTAAGAATAAAGAAAAAAGTAAATTTTGTCATTAGAAGGAAAACACTGCAGCAGCCATTGCTCACCTGAAATGCTTTCTTTTCTTTGTTGATCATGTTATCATCATGTCATTCCTAGTTTTGGATATGCCAGTGCATCCAAACCTATTATACTCATTGTCTGTGAGATGGCATTTTGCAATGTTGTTATCACACAAGATGAAACAAGAGGAGTGTGCGAGCCAGCTTTGAAGATATTTTGAAGATTTTCTCAGGGACATGATTTAGCAGAGGGTTGTGAGTTAGGGTAGTATGGTTAGGTTGTGGTTGGACTCAGTGATCTTTAAGGTCTTTTCCAACCTGAGTGATTCTATGATTCTATGATTCTAAAGAAAACATCAAATGAAAGATACATATATGTATATGTACACACACACTCATATACACATTATATATAGACAGCATAAATTAAAAAAAAAAAAAAAAAACTAACAAAAAAACCATGAACAACTGCTCAAGAAAGTAAATTGGAAGTTACTGCTAAAATATTGTTGCACTGCAAAGATCTCTTCGCACCCACTTTCTCTCTCTGTCAGTTAGAATACACAGTAAATATTGTCCATCCTACTCGGGGTACATGAAGGCTTTACTCTCTTTTTCACTGCTTTTTTTTTTTTTTTTTTTTTTTTTCCTACTGATGCTCAGAATTTTCCACAGAGCAAAGTACAGAGCTATAGACTTTGAATTAGGGGAGATGTAGAAAAACAAAAAATTAATGAGAAGCAAAAATGTATGGTTGGGTAAACAGCCTAGGCCCATTCTGTATTTTTGTATTAAACAGCACAATAACATTTCAAAATATAGAAAGGATCAAAAACCAAAATCATGAAAATTAATAAGTTCAAGAAAAAATAAATTTTCATGAAAATATTCTTCCCAAAAATCTTTTCTTTAAAATAAGACAATCTTAATTTTCCATGAATTCCAAAAAAAAAAAAAAAAAAAAAAAGAATCATTCCAAGAAGGATATCATTGTTTAAAAAAAAAAAAAAAAAACATAAAACATATATTAAAGATAAAATCTGTTTAGAGAATGGCTGAATAAATACAACACAGCCCAGGGGGAAATAGGAGTGTTAAAAAATTACCTGTCAGTTGATCCAAAAACAATGAAATCCTTTTCTATTAGTTTTCTATTACTATTAGTATTCCTTTTAGGATACTAATAGTAACAAAGTCCGCTCTGTTTCTATGAGTGGCTTCAAGCCCCTGGCTGGTTCTTATCCATCCAGACCTCCAACAAGGATCCGCTTTCTCCATTTACTTCTTAAAAGAATGAGTTCCTTATACATAAACCACAAAAGGAAGGATACTGCTGAAAAATGAGGCAAGCAAAAAACACAAACTGAAAGAGTAGTCCAAAAAAAGGAGTCTGTGAGTATCCAAAGGCTTCTGAAATATATTCTGTTAGAAGCTCAGGTAAAATATGTGCTATAATACAAAAAGAAAATGAAACAAAGTTTCCTATCCAAAGGAAAAGTGATGGGAGGTTGAAATAAAAGCTCTTTTTTTGGACAGGAAGAAGTTTAAAGACTGGAAAGCAGAAAGTAGTGCTCAATGGTCTTTTTGCTGTGTAGAGAAAAAGGAGGAAACAAGTTCTTAAAGATTCAGCTCTGGGACTGAAAAACAATAGGTACCATAAGGGTTCTGAAAACAAAAGAGCTGTTGCAATTGTATAAAATTTGGCATACTCACATCCTGAATACTGTGCAGTTATTATCACCACACTTCCAGGAGGACTTTGAGGAGACTGGGAAGATAGAGAGAAGAAAATTGTGGTAAGGATGGAGCTATCTTATCTGGAAAGATTAGAAATATCTCTGCTCTTCAGCTGGAAGAGAAGATTGTGAAGATACATCTGAAATTTGAAAAATCATGAAGTCAGTAGATAATCTGGATGCAGAACTGCTGGTTCAGCAAACCTCACAGCTTTAGGTCTTGGAACTCTGAGTATAGTTAATAGGAGGTCAGTCTAAGATCATTGACAGTTCCTCATGCAGCCAGTAGGAAAGCTTCCTCCATGAGAAGTTTTGGAGTTTTTGTTAGTAGATGCAAAAGGAGCATAGGTAGAGACAAGAAATGTATAAGCAGACATTAGGATTCGCTGCAGCCATGTGGGCTGGGGTATACAGAGGAGCAGAAAGCATACTGTGGAAGCTGGGCCAATGTTTTCTCCTTTAATGGCCTTCCTATCTGCCACTGTCAGTCAGAAGCCTGGCTTATGTAGGTGTAACCCAGCAGATCATCTAAAAAATTTTCTTAAGAGATGAATTAATGTGACACAAGCCCTACCATGAGGGCATCTCTACAGCAATGCTTTATTTATTCTTCTCTCCTTTTCTCCTGGCATAATCCATCAGCTTGGTCTACAGCTTCAGTACTGCCGAGATGTCAAAGCAGCGGCTTAGACCTGGATATATGCTATATCACAGTGGACTATTTCTCACCATTTCCTAGTTTTTATCCCCATCTGCTATTCTGAATAAACAGGATATTTCTAGGGGAAAAGAAATTAAAAAAAGAAAAAGAAAAAAAAAAAAAGGAAAGAAAGAAAGAAAGAAAATATATGGCAGAAAAGAGTTTCATCTCATTGCTTTTTGTTTGTTTGTTTGTTTTACTTATAGACTGCTGGGGACTGCAGGGACTGATCCAGTGAGAAAATTTTCCTTTCTTTTTTAAGAAAAAATCTTGCCTTGATTCTTGGTATAACTGTAACACAGATGAAAATAACAGGGTATCATCAGGGAAATGCAGAATTCTTGCCACTCGAATTTCTTTCCATTCTCGGCAATGCCTATTGATGCTCACCTTCAGTTTTCACGGGGTCCAGATTTCGTTACCACTTTGGCTTTATTAAATGTGTGTGCAACTCAGAATAGAAAAAATATTAGATTTTCTACGTGCAAAGCATGCTGATATTTATGACATTCTTGGTCTCAGGGAATGAAAAAAAAAGGCCCCAGCATTAGTCCTGGACAGTAGGGACTTGGTATGGACACAAGTGCACCTTTATCAGAATGGAAGTCCTGGTTTGGAAAAATGAGAAGTATGGATAGAAGATTTACTCACCTTGCAATATAGTTTTGAAAAATGCTTGCATGAATGTACAAAGTGTTGGCAGGGTACACTGTCATGTGTTAGCCAATTTCAACAAATGTATCAATTTGAACTACAGACAGACATTCTTGGTTTGCAGCAGAAGATTGTCTTTACCATACAATTTGCTTAAATCTTAGTAACTCCCCTTCCCCTCCTGA
Source organism: Lagopus leucura (assembly GCF_019238085.1). Classification (NCBI taxonomy): domain Eukaryota; kingdom Metazoa; phylum Chordata; class Aves; order Galliformes; family Phasianidae; genus Lagopus; species Lagopus leucura. Next base: position 7,104,360 of record NW_024962254.1, read on the forward strand.
TTTATATACCTAGCTGGTAGGAGCAAGAGGCAACGTGACAACTCAAGATACTCCAATTTAGCAAGATTCATTTTGCTAAATCATCCCCATGCATCTGAACCAATGTCTATCTGTGTCTAGCAACATCTGGCAAACAAGCGCTGATGTATTATAATGTTTGCCATGCCAGATGGCAATATGTCTTCAATGTCACCTGCAGGATGAAATAAAACCTTTGTTATGACTATTTCTTACCCACCCACCCACTTTCCTCTTTCCTCCCTTCCCAGTAATCACAACAGAGCTCAAATCTGTGCCTGCAGAGCATGTGTAGTTATATATTAAAATAAATGTGGGAAACTGCAACAGGTTACTGCACAACCCTAAGTGCTAGAAAGGAAAAGGCATTTAATTACTATAAATATTACGATGATTCAATGATATACCATTTTCAGTGCAAATACCACTATTTCTGCACAGTTAAAAATGACTAGCAAATTATCATTCTGGACATTGTTAATTGTGCTAAAGGACAGATCCAAGGTTATGTGTATAGGAATGCATGTACATGAAGTCAAAAGGAAGCATTTTCAGCTGCCTTCAATGGAATATTAAGTACTTCCTTCTTCCACTTGGGATTCCCCATATGTTTCCTCCTTGAACAAGGGCAGTTTGAAGTCATTTTAATCTTCTGCTAATGGGGTTTACCTATCAGTCTGTTTCTGGGAGCACTCCTTGTGATGGTTTTAACCTGGGGCTGCACAGAGTGCAGGGCAGAAATTAAAAAATGAGCAGTTCCTTTGGCTTGTTCTTCAGAGAGGTTTTTCTTCTCATTTCCTTTCATTGCCAAGTGAATGTTCTATTATATCTTATCAACAAAATCTTGGTTATCTTCAATCACAGTGTGATTTATTGTGCACATTTTAGACCAGTTGGGATTAAAGCTTTTATGGATCAAACGTATGTTTTAAGCCTAAAAGGTATTTATTTTCAAAAGCCTGTATCAGAAACTATCACACCCTGTAAGTCTCTCAGCTTTTCATATTTTAAGTGTTCACTGTCCAGAAAAATTAATACATAATGTTACCCTGGAAGTTCTCTGTTATCAAGAAAATTAGTATATCTGCTTCTTATCTAAGGGCTCTGCATCTACACGCAGACAAACAAAATGGAACAGATGAAGAGGAAGATCAGCAAAGCAGTTATATTTTAATACATTTCCCAAAGCCTGAAATAGAAGCACAAAACTGGTGAAGCACTCATGCTTCCTTTGGCATTTTTATTCAAGACCTGCAATCTTCGGTCTACATGACATGGGACCAAGGAATTATTTGGTTGTGTATTTTGATCCCCTAATTATTACTTAATTTCACTTACATTCTCACAAAATGAGTGCTAAAATGAAAATTCAGGAGTAATTAGGGAGAGCAAATGCACAGTTGTACAGTTCTTGATAGCTAGTGCAGCTACTTACTGTGGTGGCAAATTAAGCATGACAGCCAAGCGAATGAACCCTTCTTCTCATCATCTGGAGAAGGCCTTATGGCATCTACCTGTGCATTTGGGAATCACTGCAAGTACTGCTTTTGACCATATCAGCACACTTTGCAAAAGGAAAACTGGAGTGGCTGAAAAGAAATTTGTTCCCTACCTGTTTTGGTGCTTGAAACAAACTATCGAAGTCCATGCTTAAGAATTTAAACAAAATTGGGCCAAATTTCAGAGGAGTTTTGCACCTAACTTTACAAATAAAAGGAGATCTTAAGAAATCTGAAGGTGAAGTTCCACATATAAGATGTCTATCTTTACCTGTGGGTTGTCCAGTTTTGAACCTCCAAGCATGACTTTCTGGCTTGCTTCCTAAATGAAAGGTTGCATAAAATCTAGTTCCAGGTGATAAAAGTGGTGAGATAATTCTGGTAATTCCACAGCTCAGAAATATAACCAACCTTACTTTATTATGAATCTGTTTATTATAAATGTATATTGTTTTATTTTAGTGTGACAAATATTCTTCAATTAAATATCTTATAAATTAAACTAAAGAAACTATGAGTTACAGTGCTAGACTTATCATATTTTAATTGTTGTGTCTATTCTATTGCAGTAGTTCCCAGAAGATAAAGTAAAGGACAGTAATCTTCTTGTACAAATACAGAGCATAAACTTGGTTCCCACTTCAAATTTTGAAAGCTGTAGATGGCCTTATTAAGATTAGATTTCCAAAGCACAGATAGAAAGAAGCTATTTTGTCCCAAATACTTCTGATGAAAGGAAGGATGTGGAAGCTGTTCACCTGCTCTGCAAAGTTGCTCAAGGTCAGATTCATTTCCTCTAATCATAGCAGTTCACACAGTGAGCATCTCAATCTCATGATGTTGCAAGCTCAAATGAATGGGCTCAGATGGGTTGAGATTAGCTACTGGTAGAAGAACCTTTCTCTGAGCATTCACAGATGCCACATGGTTAGGTTGGATGTCTCACTTTCTGTCACTGATCATTTGGGAAGAGTTGTTCCTCCCATCATGGAATTTCTGAGGTTACAAGTGGAAGCTGCTCTCCTCCCAAAAGCAAAAGGGATATATATTCATCCAGATGCACAAAATCTCACTCCAAACCACCCCTTCTTAGACTGCTGGGCTGCAGGCAGCACTGAACTCTCTTCAACAGTGGTTAAGTTGTGGGCTGCACCCAAGATTATTACTGAAAGCCTCCAGGATGAAATGAGGTGAGCTACTCTGTACCTCAGACCAGTAAGTCTCTTTGGGATCATTCTTTGCCTTACACAACATGTCAAAGCTCACAGAAAGCAATTTTTTCTTTCAGTGCCTCCTTTTCAGCTGGGAAGCATTTGAAGAGAAGCACTTGTCCCTTGAGTGCTCAAGTATGTACTTTGTGTATTACTAAAGAAAGGGCACTCCAATAGCTCTTCTGGGAAAGCACACCATATTTCACTTCACCTCATGCACTTTCAAGGAGCTTTGCAGAAATGGCTTGTTTCTGGGACATCTGTGAAATATAATTAGGAAGAAAAATAAAGAAGCTTTCTTCCCTTTCAGATTGAGATAATCCACATTCAGAAAAATAAGACTTTTTTTCCTTGCCCTAAGTGCTCTCTCTGCTGAGAGGTCACCTTTGAGATAGAAGTGTTTTAATTTCTGAAGCTATAAAGTAAGTAATTACGATATTCAGAGATACAGTGCTGGTTTTGTACTGTTATTTTCTGAGCAAGGAATGGGTCAGTGTATTCAGATTTCAGTAAGTGTATTCCTCTAAGAGACCATTGGGCGAGGACTGGAATCTTCAAGAAGAGCTGTAGCTCTGGATGGACATCGAAGTGGTGGGGCTGCTGTTTAGTGTCATGGGCAGTGGTGGGCTAGAAATGGCTGTTCTCTTCATTTTCTCATGTAGAGTGAAATGATGGTGGGTGAGATAATCTGAAACTTCAGCTTTTTAGGCAGGAAGGCAGGGTGGCAAAGAGGGGAAGGCAGAGAGGGAGGGAGGGAAGGAAGGAGGGAGGGAGCGAGGGAGGGAGGAAAAGACCTGTTGGTTACTGCACTTCCCAACCTTTGAAATAAGTGGGTAGACTTTTGCTGTAGAAAAGAAACAAAAAACAAAATGAGAAAAGCAACTATGATGGGAAATGTGATGGAACAGCTCAGGAAGGCAGGAAGAGGTACCTTCTGTGTTCGTGATGTTAATAAATCCATATTTGCATTTGGATGACTTTGGATCACACACGCAAACATAAGGAATGGGAAGGGCATGGACCAGGAGATGTTAATAAAAATCTCTCCTCTCTGCCTGGAGAGTAACTCAGAAGTACCAGACAGTATTTGCCAAGCAGAATAAAGCAACATATGCTGGTTAAACCTCTGGATATTCAGCTAGTGAAGCACTTAAGTGTGGTGTTTGACTTGCCAAATCTGCTGTTTGGATGATGGGAAAATTAGGAGTGATTTCCTTAGGGCTGAGTATGCACACAGCTCCACGGGGGCCAGGATGTTTGCCCAGGGAGCCTCTGCCAAGCTAGCAGATATTCCCACTTTTGTAATTTCTGTTCAACCATCAACCAGGTGCCTTTTGTGGCATAAAATCAGACACAAGTTAAAATTATTTTGAAGAGTTTCTACTGGGAAAGACTGGATTCTTTGAAAAAAAAATTGAAAGTGAGTCAAAATAGTAATAAAAGAGATATCACTGCAGCCATATTTTCATCTCTTAATTAATTAGATGTAGAGTAGGTCCAGATACACAACTGTTTACTCAATACTGTTTCAGTAGTGTTTGATACAGCTGTTCTATATGAGAATTCACTTAACATAGCTTGATGCCAAGCCAATAAAATATAAGAAGGACTTATTTTTTTTCAACAGGTAATTACAGAGGTTAGTAAGGCTTTAGAGAAAATGTTGATTGAGAAGTGCAAAGACAGATGAGTATTTACAGATAAATTTCTTTTTCTTGTTCTAGATGTATTATGGATTATTTGGGCAGTGTTGAAAGAAATTATGTCTTCCCATGGTACTTCTATGGTTTTTTGTTTTTTTCTTTTAACCACTGCACAGAAAAAGAATTGCAAGTAAAAATGCTGGCTATGTGTATGTAAACACACAGAGATCCATGGGAGGAAAATTATGAGGTCTTTGGCTGTTGCCAGGCTTTATTTTGCACTTGTGCAGATCATAACAAAGTAGGTGGGTGGCAAAGGCTGTAGGACCCATTAAGACCATCCTGGCTGATCTCCCATGCAAGGCTGGCACCAGCCATGAAAGCCTGATGAGATAAAAACAATACCAAGGTGCTGCAGAAGGGCATAATGCCCCTGCTTGAATTATAATTCTTTGTGTTTATAGCTAGTTAAGTCTGTCTCCCATTAGATTTTACTCTTATGCAAAGGAGCTTTTTTTGTTTTGAGCTTCTCTGAAAAAAACTAGAGAAGTTTTCTTTCATAAATCTCAGTATTTTTTACACTTCCAGTGAATTGTCTGTAATTTTTTCAGTGTTATCTTTGCTTGTAATAGACTGGTGTGTTCCAATTATGATCTCGGCAATTCTAGCAAGAGCAAAATAATTATTTTGCTTCTCATATGCACATACCCATCTTCCTTTTTCCTCTTGTCACCAGCATGAAATGCAGAATCTCACGTCTACTGTAACTTTTCTTCCAGTTCAAATCAAAATGTAATTATGTATACGTTTGTTAAGTAATTTAAACCCCATGATATTGAAAGCACTGGAATTACTGAAATTGAGAAGCTGTGATCCAAGCCAGTTTAAATAGCACTGCTATGACTCCATGCTGCACATGCAGCTCAGCAGAGCCTAAGGGAAATCCTGGAAAGAAGAACATGAGGCAGCAGAAGATAGCTCTCATGGAGCTCAAAGAGTAGGACAGACTAGCCATCTTATTCATGTCCTATCCCTTATCACCTGAGTAAAGAGACAGATATCCTTCTTACTTCAACTTCCATTCAGGTAGTGGTAGAAAGTGATGAGGTCCCCCCTCATCCCCTCATCCTCCTTTTCTCCGGACAAACAACTTCAGTTCCCCAGTCACTCTCATAATTCTTATTTTCTAGTTAACTTTGTTACTGCATTTGAAATGCAATCCACAAACCTCAGATACTTCTTGTAGTGAGGTGCCAAGAACTGAACACAGGATATGAACTGTGGTCTCACCAGCTCTGCATACAAGAGAAAAATCCCTTTCCTTGCCCTGCTGGGAGCAAGTCTATTATAATTAAAACATAGTTCCTTAAAGCAAGGAATATTACAAAAAATACCCAGACCAGCACAAGTTGGTATTACCAGCAGTTTTGTTACCAGCATTAGAAAGAGTAGTTCCTGGATCTTATAGATTACAGTCAGACTAAGAAACACCGTGTTTACACTGGTAAACGTCCTACTTATATCATTACAGTTATATCAAGCAAATCAAGGGGCATGGGCCCAGTTTCACCTCCTCTTACTAATGTTTTGCCAGTGTTATTGATAGTGCTGGTGCACAAGCAAGGAAATTATCAAAAATATTCATTTCAAGCTCCACTGCAAGCAGAGTAAAATGATCAATATTCACCTACAAGTAAAAGGAAAAGCAAAACTTGCTTTCAAAACAATCTTCTAGACGCTTACATATAACATGTAGTGTGAATAATTGGATGAAAGTAATAAGTACACAATCAAAGTGTACATTATATATAACCAAAATTTATAGTTTGTTTCCACTCTTGTTTTTTCTGGCTTGTTTGCTTTTTTTTTTTTCCCCACAATTTTTATCTCTATTAAGTGAGACTTCATCTGCTTTTGTTGTATCTGTAGTAAGTTTTGTTTTCTTGCTTTTATTTTCTATTGAAAAACAGCTCCTTGACTTTGTCACAAACATCTTACTAAATGAACTGAATGATTGAGCCTTTTACACCTTTTCATTCTCTCTTTCAGACTGTGTACTATGAAAGCTAATCATATGGCATCTAAAAATTTGCCAGTTCGTGGATGGAAAGCCATCTGCACTAGAGAATAAGCACAGACTCCATGCTGATAAAAGGAAAAGAACATCATATAATACATTTACTTGAGGAAAATATTTTCCTAGAAGTTAACATTTTGACAGAATAGTTCTATTTTGTTAAGAGAGATCATTCTGGTCAACTGAGAAAGACCTAAAGCTTTATATTTCTTTTTTTCTGGGTATTATCTAAATTAATTCTCCAGGGAAAAAAAAAAAAAAATACTTGTGAGTTCACCAAAAATCAGGAAGAGTACTTAATCCCAAGGTTTCCAATGTTCTCTTTGAATACTGGTCTTGTTTGCTTATTAATTCTGTCTTCCATATTTATTGAAAATACAGCACAGTATCATTCAGTATAGAATAAATTATTGGCCTATTTTATATATTCAGATTAATTATGTGATTCGATACCTAGCTGGAGATATTCTTTAAGCTGATCTGGGGACCTACGAAAAATACAAAGCAATTTAAAACCTTCCTTCCTTCCTTCCTTCCTTCCTTCCTTCCTTCCTTCCTTCCT